>NC_133384.1:19226795-19352619 GCF_049309525.1 Garra rufa
TGCAGCGTCATGACCTGTCCTTGAAGTTTAAAACGACTATGAATGTGCGATATGTGTGAGGAACGCTGGTGATTGCTGAAATCTTTGTATCATGTTTTTTCTCGATTATAAATCAAGAGGATCGATGAAATGCAATTGAGGGTAAAATACACTTTAGCATCAGGTGAATTTCGACATCGTCAGCAGTTTGCCAGAAAGAAACCTATTTGTTGCCAAGGGCAAACAATCAAAGAGTGAAACAGGCAAAGAATCCTGATGCAAAACAGGCACAGAAAAGACCTTTGGCATTTTATGAAATTAAGAAGTTAGAGATCTTTATGCCCATGTTTGTCTCAATTCATAGAAATAATAGAAATGTATTATTATACATTATACATTATTTTAAAATGTAATTTTAAAAAAGTTTAAATCACGCAATTTCAAGAAAAATACAACAAAAAAAAAAACAGTTTTTTACAATTTGAGGGAAAAAGCCAGAAATGCGAGTTTATATTTCACAATTCTGAGAAAAAAACTAAATCAAGTATATATTAGTTTATATTACGCAATTCCTAGAAAAAAAGTTTATATTTCACATTTTTGAGAAAAATTCAGAATTGCAAGTTAAATTCTTTTATTTCTCGCAACTGCGAGTTTATATCACGCAATTCTGAAAAAAAAAATCTGAAATCAAGTTTATATTTAGCAGTTCAAAGAAAGTCAGCATTCCGGTTTATATCACACAATTCCTAAAAAAAGTATGTTTAAAGTTCACATTTCGAGTTTTTCACAATTCTAGGAAAAATTCAGATATGCAAGTTTATATTTCCCAAATCGTAGAAAAAAGTCAGAATTCCAGTTTATATTATGCAATTTAAAAAAAAAAAATTTGAGGAAAAATGTCAGAATTGTGAGTTTAAACCTCGCAATTCTGAATTTTTCACAAGTTTATTTAGCAGTTCAAAGAAAGTCAGCATTCCAGTTTATATCATGCAATTCTAAAAAAAGTACGTTTATTAGTCAGAAAAAGTCAGAAAGTCAGAATTGCGAGTCAATTTTTTTTCTTGCAAATGCGAGTTTATATCACGCAATTCTGAAAAAAAAAAAATCTGAAATCAAGTTTATATTTAGCTGTTCAAAGAAAGTCAGCATTCCAGTTTATATCACACAATTCCCAGAAAAAAGTAAGTTTATATTTCACATTTTTGAGAAAAAGTCAGAATTGCAAGTTAAAATCTTTTTTTTCTCAAAACTGCGAGTTTATATCATGCAATAAAAAAATGAAATCAGAAATCGAGTTCATATTTCACAATTCTGAGAAAACAACAGAATTGCATGTTTATACTGTATTTCACAATTTTCAGAAAAAAGTCAGAATTGCAAGTTTTTTTTTCACATTTGTAAGAAAAAATGTCAAAATTGTGAGTTCATATTTCACAATTCCAAAAAAAATACAGAATTTGAATTTATATCACGCATTTCCTAGAAAAAAGTCAGAATTGAGAGTTTTTCTCAATTTTCTGAAAAAATTAAGAATTGCGAGTTTATTTTTTTACAACTCTGAGAAAAAGTCAGAATTGCAAGTTTATTTTTCACAATTCTAAGAAAAAAAGTCAGAATTGTGAGTTTAAAAAAAAATTTTCACGCAACTGCGAGTTTATATCATGCATTTTTGAAAAAAATTATAATCAGAAATCGAGTTCATATTTCGCAGTTCTGAGAAGAAAACAACAGTAAAGTTTATTTTACAATTTTCAGAAAAAAGTCAGAATTGTGAGTTTATCTTTCACAATTTTCAGAAAAAAGTCAGAATTGTGAGTTTATATTTCACATTTGTAAGAAGAAATGTCAAAATTGCGAGTTCATATTTCACAATTCCAAGGAAAAAAAATACAGAATTCGGATTTATATCACGCATTTCTTAGAAAAAAGTCAGAATTGAGAGTTTATATTTCACAATTCGGAGAAAAAAAAATCAGAAATCGAGTTTGTATTTGGAATTCCGAGGAAAAAGAAAACGTCAGAATTGCGAGTTTTTCACAATTTTCTGAAAAAATTAAGAATTGCGAGTTTATTTTTCACAACTCTGCGAAAAAAAGTCAGAATTGTGAGTTAAAAAAAATTTTCTTGCAACTGCGAGTTTATATCATGCATTTTTGAAAAAAATTATAATCAGGAATCGAGTTCATATTTCGCAGTTCTGAGAAGAAAACAACAGTAAAGTTTATTTTACAATTTTCAGAAAAAAGTCAGAATTGTGAGTTTATCTTTCACAATTTTCAGAAAAAAGTCAGAATTGTGAGTTTATATTTCACATTTGTAAGAAGAAATGTCAAAATTGCGAGTTCATATTTCACAATTCCAAGGAAAAAAAATACAGAATTCGGATTTATATCACGCATTTCTTAGAAAAAAGTCAGAATTGAGAGTTTATATTTTACAATTCGGAAAAAAAAAAAAATCTGAAATCGAGTTTGTATTTGGAATTCCGAGGAAAAAGAAAACGTCAGAATTGCGAGTTTTTCACAATTTTCAGAAAAAAATCTGAATTGCAAGTTTATATTTCACAATTCTGAAAAAAAAAAATCAGAAATCGAGTTTATATTTTGCAATTCCGAGAAAAAAAGTCAAAATTTCAAGTTTTTCACAATTATAAGAAAAATTCTGATATGCAAGTTTATATTTCACAAATCCTAGAAAAAAGTCAGAATTCCAGTTTATATTATTAAAAAAAATTTATGAGAAAAAAAGTTGAAATTGTGAATCTTTTTCACAATTTTGAGGAAAAATGTCAGAATTGCGAGTTTAAACCTCGCAATTCTGAGTTTCTCACAACTACGAGTTTATGAGTTTATATCAGAAAATGTCTCTTTATATATATATATATTCTAGTATCATAGCCGGACTCTTGAATATCTGCATATGGAGATCAAATGAGAAAAAGGCTTTTTTTTTGAGCCAAAGGTCAGTGCTGTTCTCACTTGAGAAGAACTGAATGATTGAATTCACAGATGAAAGCTATATAACACATCTGACACCTCTGCCTGTGAACACGTATATATCAGCAAAAATGAGATGGAAATGTCAGGCTGATGCATCATGGATATAGACAGTTTGACAGTGGACAAGCTATTAAATAACCAAATATCTTTCTGATGGATTCTGTGGTACAGCTCAGCAGTTTTAAAGTCTCCCCACAGGTACAGAAACATTAGCAGTGTCAGAGATCTTCGCTCATGTTCTCGGTAATCTGAAATCAGTTTGGTATGTCTCTAAATAAGACATCATGTAGATTGATCATTTGGATTAGGTCTTATTGACCCAGACGCTGCTCATTGACTTTGTCTAGTGGTACCTCATAAAACTCTTTGGGCTTTCTTTTGGGAAATGGGAAATCAGATTTTTCATAAGTTTTGGAAATAAACGAGTTCAGTGCAGTAGGAAAACACTCTAGCTTTCAGAACTCAAAAATGTCTCTCCAATCTGAAAAAGAGTTTAAGTTAATATGCATAAATACAAATAATTTGATGTGTAATTTGATTTATTATATTCAGTTTTGCTAGTAGATATCAAATTTTGTCATTCTGGGTTATTATACAGAATTATAAACCAAATTATTCTTTTCTTTAATTTCTATGTTAGTTTAGTTTTAAAAATTATATAAAAAATATTCTGTTTTGCACATAGATATCTAGTTAGCTCACCACCAAATAATTATTTTGATTATTTTTAATTATTATTATTATTTATTTGTTATTATTATTATTAGTAGTAGTAGTAGTAGTAATTATAGTTTTTATTTCTATTTAATGTTCTGGGTTTAGTTTTAGTAATTTCAGTGTTTTCTATTTTTCTATATTTCAATTTATTTCACTTTATTTTACTTTTCCTTTCATTATAGTTGAAATATTTTAAGATTTCAAATGTTGATGCATTGAAATAAACTAACTAAAAATACTGTTTTCTATTTTATTGTTTTTATTTAAAAGTATTTATCTTTTATTTTACTTTTACTTTCATTATTATTTTAATATTTTAAGACTACAAAAGTTAATGCATTAAACTAGATAAAACTATTCTGTTTTCTATTTTAATTTTTATTTATTTCAATTTTTTACCTTTTACTTTTACTTTCATTATTATTTTAATATTTTAAGACTACAAAAGTTTAATGCATTAAACTAAACTAAACAAACATATTTAGTTTTCTTTTTTCTTTATTTATCTTTTATTTTAGTTTTACTTTCATTAAAAATTTAATATTTTAAGACTACAAAAGTTAATGCATTAAGCTAAACTAAATAAACATATTTAGTTTTCTATTTTATTTAAATTTATTTAGCTTTTATTGTAGTTTTACTTTCATTGTATATTTAATATTTTAAGACTACAGAAGTTAATGCATTAAGCTAAACTATATAAAATATTTAGTTTTGCACATGGATATCTAGTTAGCTTGCTAACTAAACAGGGTTGTAGATTTAATTATTTATTATTATTTATTTATCAATATTGTTATTTTTTTAGTAATTGTATTTTTTTATTTCTATTTTATGTTCTGGGTTTAGTTTTGGTAATTTTAGTGTTCTTAATTTTATTTTTAGTGTTTATTTATTTATTTCAATTTATTTAGCTGTTATTTTAGTTCTACTTTAATTAAAATGTTAAGATTTTAAGATCACGGAAGTTAATGCATTAAACTAAACTAAATAAAAATATTCAGTTTTACACCTAGATATCTAGTTAGCTTGCTAATGAACAGGGTTGTAGTAGTTTTAATTATTTTTATTTATTTATTAGTAATTTTGGTTTTTATTTCTCTTTCGTGTTGTGGGTTAAGTTTTAGTAATTTCAGTGTTTTCTGTTTTAATTTATTAATATGTTTTTTTATTTAGTTTTGCACATGCATACCTAGAGAACAGGGTTGTTGTATTTTTTATTATTATTTCTATTTTATATTATTTTCTGGGTTCAGTTTTAGTAGTTTTTGTGTTTTCTGTTTTTTTTTTTTTTTAGCTTTTATTTTAGTTTGACGTTCATTATAATTGTAATATTTTATTCGTATTATTTATTCTTCTTATTTTTTTTTTAATCTCTTTTATGTTCTGGGTTCAGTTTCAGTAATTTCAGTATTTTCTATTTTATTTTTAAATTTTCTATTCATTTCAATTTATTTAGTTTTTATTTTAGTTTGACTTTTATTATAATTGTAATATTTTAAGACTATAAAAAATTATGTATTACACTAATCTAGTACACATAATAAACTGGCATTTTCATCTAGTGGAAAAATGTGTTTATTGCAAGTGGTTTATAAAGGTTTCATGTTTTATATTAAGGCATGTATCGAGAAACTACATCTAATTCAGTTAAGTAATTTAGTTTTGGAGACATGAAAAGCAAGACAAGCTTTTCCCCCCTTTTTTCCATAGTTTGATTTTTTTAAAGGTAAAACTATACAAAAAGGTGTCCTTTGTTAACATTAGTTTTATGGAAAGAGGTGCCATCTTTTCTTATTGACCCAGACACTGTACAACAACATGTCTAGTAGTACCTCATACATTTATATTGGCCTTTTGATTGCAACGATCTGGTTTATTTTGTCCTGATTGGCTACTTTCCCACTCATCCAGTGGTCACAATCTTTTAGAGACTACATGCTTATAGTTGACTTTGGGGGATGTTTATTGCTCTCTTGGGACTGTTCGCTTTAAATGCAGTGGAGTGTATGACTCTCACACCTGTTTGGCCACGCTGCCCTTTGACTGTCCGTATAAATGTTAATGGGATGTGAGTGGCAGACACATGTTCCCAGAGAATGAAAGTGCATGTCACGCTCCATCACGCTGGAATGACAGAACATCTGACAGCTCTTCCTGTTATCCAGGCGTTGGCACAGACAGATGAGACATCGACCCGGGCCGCACTAGCTTGTTAAATGCCTTGGATTTCCTAGCAGAGCCAGAAGCTGTCCCCCTCTTCCATTCTGTAACCAGAAATTAGTTGTATTTATTTAGCTTCTCTGTTTTTAATCAAATTAGTAATTAAAAAACATCTCTGCGTAATTAATTCAATTGGAACAAGGCTAGCGGAAAGTGATCTCTGATGAAATTAATTTTTTTTTTCTTCTTGAGTGTAATTTTCACCCTCATTTTTGCTTTTGCTGCAATCAGCTTCTGAATACTTAATGACATATTCGATAAACAGTTATGGTTTGACATTATAATGTGGAGTGTATGGTGCTACAGTAAATGCTGATCTGTGGTTTATTGTTTGTCTTGCAGTTGTACGTTAAGCGTCACGCTGGAACAGGCTATTCTTCTGGCCCGCAATCACGGCTTGCCCCCACGATGCATCATGCAGGCCACTGACGTCATGAGGAAGCAGGTATGTTCTGTTATTTGATGTTTCTTTAACACTTTTGACCTTGTAGACTTTTAGACGAATTAAACCCCAAACACTTTTTACACACTCTCTAGTTTATCTATTTTGTCCACTAACAATGTCCAACAGTGTATGTACAGTATCGTTAAAGTTTGGCGTCGTTAAGATTAATTTAATGTTTTGAATTGTCTCTTATGCTGCAAGACTGCATTAATTTGATAAAATACATTAAAAATGGTATTATTGTTAAATATTGTTATATATTATTATAATAAAGTAATTTAAAATAGTGGCTTTCTATTGTAATATATTTTAAAATGTCATTTATTTCTGTGATGGCAAAGCTACATTTTCAAGTGCTCAAGTAACATTTCTTTAGTAAATAGAAAGTTCTTTTTAACATTACAAATGTCTTTACTGATACTTTTGAACAATTAAAATGCTTGCTGGATATAAGTAGTATTTCTTTAAAAAAAAGAGAAAAAAATAGAGCTATTATATTATTGTATTCTATTTTTTTTTTCACAATGTCATGAAACAACACATCTCAAATGATGAAATGTGTGCAACATTTTGTGACATTTTAAACATTTTTGACTAAATGGCAGACTTCTTTGTCTTGTTAATAGATAGAAGTATGTATGGATAGAGCTATTATTTCTTTAAAGAATAAAAATAAAAATAAATAAAATAAATAAATAAAAATGCATAGAGCCAAACCTTTGAGCGGTCATGTACATTTTATTTTATTTTATTTTATTTTGTTTTATTTTATTTTATTTTATTTTATTTTATTTTATTTTATTTTATTTTATTTTATTTTATTTTATTTTATTTTATTTTATTTTATTTTATTTTATTTTATTTTATTTTATTTTTATTTTTTATTGCTATTAGATAGAAGTATGGATGAATAGAGCTATTATTTCTTAGAAAAAAAATAAAAAATAAAAATGCACAGCCCCAAACCTTTGAGCAATCGTGTACTTTTTATTTTTTATTTTTCTCAATGTCATGAAACAACACATCTCAAATGATGAAATGTGTGTGACATTTTGTGACATTTAAAACAAAATAAAATAAAAATGCACTACGTTTTTTGAATAAAATGGCAGACTTTTTGTCATTTTAAACATTTTTTTAATATCCTAAATACACAACAATAAATATTTATAATAATAATAAATATTTATCTTTTTGCATAAATAAAAAAAAAACTTTAATGTGATCTTCATATAACAACAAAAACTTATAAAGCTAAAATCTGTTTGTTTTAATAAAAATGTTACTAAAAGGTTGAAGAAATATCATATTACTGTTAGCTCTCTTTAGAATGGACCATTTTTTCATTTTATAAACCCATGGTTTCTCATTTAAAATTTCAACTGGGAAATTCATATGTTTGGTTTTGAAGTGCCTTTCCAGCAGAGAAAAAGATGAGGTAATATCTACCTCTGCTTTTAATCTTTTCTGAATCGTACTGACCCAGTTAATTTATTGGGAATTACAGTTACAAAAAAATCAAAACATTAGGCCACCGTGTTCATTTCTAGGAGGATTTATTTTTATCAAAGGCCTGTTTAATTATTTTGGGAAATGTAACAAGCTTAACTGCCTTGGTTTGCTTTCTCTCATTTCGGTTTCTCTACATGGCTATTAGCATAAGCTCTTCCTCCCGCCGGCTAGCCAGTCTGGAAGGAGGAGGATAGACGCTCATGAAATGAAGTCTCCCTATACCTTTCATTTAGAAAGTGGAAGATTGTTAGTCTTTTTCTACCCATTTTCACCCTAGCCTTGAAGCGTCCTTCGTGAAGTTATGGATGAAACTGACAGGGTCTGCTCTTTTGATATCATTAAGCTCTGTGAGACTTGTATAATAGAGGGCTAGGACGGCTGCTGTGTCAGCTCCGAAGAAATGAAACTTCAAGGTGGCCCTGAGTCATGAGAGGCAAAGACTAGAGAGCCCTTGACAGTAACTCAGTCACGTCGAGACAGATAACTTTCAAAAGAGTACATTAGGCTGTTTCTCATCTCAAGTGACAGGCAATGTGTGTTCCGTGCCGTCCACTTCTGCTGCCATTTATACATTCACCGTAGCTTTGAATCATTATTTATTAGTAATATTAAAAATATAAATAACTTAAGTAATAATTAAGTTTTTAAGTAAATTATATTATTACATTATAGGTCATGTATGTTGTGATACAAATTTAAAAGTAACTTTATATTTAACAATTTTTTATGAAATGTGCAAGATATACATTTTTGTTCCTACATCAAGGCACAGGTGACCATTTTTCATTTTGATGTGATGGGATTCCAGAGTTAAAACACTCTGATTAACAGTCCTGTGATTCATTTAATATTGGAAAAAATAATTAATTATTAAATAAATGAAAATAAATAAGTAATTTAATAATTATCATTTAAATAATTTAAGGTCAATTTAATTTTAAGCCTATACAATTTGTGGTATTAATATTTTTGATGTTTAAGGACCATTTTGTTTAATTTTATGATGTTTTTGGGATACCATTTGATGTCTGATATTAAATATGAAGCAAAAATGCATTGAAAACCACTGCATTAGGAAAGAGGTTATTCATTGGTCAGGCCATTAAAATGTATGTAGTAAAACAACTCTATAAGTAACTTTATATTTAGCTAATCTTTATAAAATGTGCAAGATATACTTTTTTTGTTTTTACATCAAGGCACAGGTGATCATTTTTCATTTTGATGCAGTGGGATTCCGGATTGAAAATGCTCTCCATTAAACAGTCCTGTGATTCATTTATCATTGTAAGTAATAATTAGTAAACAAGTAAAACAAATGAGTAATTAAATAATTGTCATTTAAATAATTTAGTTTCAATTCATTTTTTAGCCTATACAATTCTTGGTATTCATATTTTTTAATGTTTAAGGACTGTTTTATTTTATTTTATTTTTTATTTGAATGATTTTGGGCCACCATATGATGTCCAATGTTAAATATGAAGCAGGAACGCATTGAAAATCACTTCATTAGGGAACAGGTCATTCATAGGTCAGACCATTCAAATGTATATAGTTAAAAAAAAAAATATATATATATATATATATATATAACTTTATATTTAGCTAATCTTTGTGAAATGTGCAAGATAAACATTTTTGTTCTTACATGAAGGCACAAGTGACCATTTTTCATTTTGACAAAATAGGACTTGTCTTGAATAAACAGTCTTGAATAAATGAATGAATGAATGAATGAATTATTTATTTAATTTGTTTGAATTTCATTTTAAGTAGAGCTGCAAAAGATTAGGCATGATTAATCGATTCAAAATAAAAGTTTGTTTACATACTATATATGTGTGTACTGTGTATATTTATTGTGTATAAATAAATACACATACATGCATGTATATATTAAGACAAAATGTTAGATTTATATGTAAAACGTTTATATATAATATAAATTATATACAATTGTTTACATACAAATATATATATATATATATATATATGTGTGTGTGTGTGTGTGTGTGTGTGTGTGTGTGTGTGTGTGTGTGTGTGTATTTATATATACATAATAAATATACACAGTAAACACACATATAGTATGTAAACATAAACTTTTATTTTGAATCGATTAATTGCGACTAATCGTTTTGCAGCTCTAATTTTAAGCCTATAGAATTCCTGGTTTTAATATTCTTTATATTTAAGGACCATTTGTTTAATTTTATGATGATTTTGGGCCACCATTTGATGTCAGATATTAAATATGAAGCAAGAACTTGTTGAAAACCACTGCATTAGGGAACAGGTCATTCATAGGTCAGGCTATTAAAATGTATGTAGCAAAATGACTTTATAAGTAATTTTATATTTAACTTTTACCTGAGGGTAGCCATACTTTTTAAAATATATATTTGCATATCACCTCTGATTTTAAAACTGCTGAATTCGTAATGCGTTGCAGCGTATAATATGTGATGTTCTGGACCGCCTTTGGGTGATGATTCCTTACTTGCACCGTCCAGGCTCCGAAATGACTTTATGAATATAAATATGAACGACTATCGTCAGAGCCTCCCCTGGCCGACTATTTATTATTATTCACCGTAATTCCTACCTCACAGCAAGACTTAAAAGAGACTCATCCATCATAATGCCTGGAACTCATTGAGGAACAGAGAGGGACACTGACGAATCTCTTCACTATGCAGTTTCTGTGTATAAACACTAAACTGCTGAACTGCTAAAATGAGTTAAAGTTATTTTTAGAGATGTTATTGTTGAAAAAAAGGTTATCAAGAAGTTGTATAATCTTCTTGGTGACTGTAGACAACTGCTCTTTATGTTTTTGCCCTCTCATATCTCAGTGCTTCTCCTCGATGTCCAGGCGTATCTTTTCAAGTCCCGGGAAAGCAGTAAGCGAAATGCCTGACTCTGGTGGTGTAATTGCTGATGTTATCATGACTTGATAAGGGACTGACCATGGTGCCGCCCATGTCTGAGACAGTCACCGGTCAGTAGTTGTTGGAGAGGCAGTGTACCTGTAGACTGAATCTCTGCACTCGCAATCACAGCTGTGTTTATGCGGCAGTAACGTCCCCCGCTGCTGATCCAGCCCGCTCTAGACGCACCTGCCGAGACGCCTCACGTCAAACCAACCTACAGAGCTATTTGTGGAAACAGCTAATGTTTGTAAAATGTGCAAGATATACATTTTCGTTCTTTCATCAAGGCACAGATGGCCATTTTTCATTTTGACGCAAAAGGATTCAGGAGTGAAGATGCTCCGTTAAACAGTCCTGTGATTCATTTAGCATTGGACTTTCTTTTAGTTGGCCGCATCTACCTCACAGCAAATGACTCGGGATGTTCTATGAGCATGTATGTTTTATATCCTAATTTATGATTACAAACAAGTCCATCTAACACATCTGACAAGGCCAGCGTTCGTGAACTGTGACGACTAGGGATGTAACGGTATTGTGAATACCGTCATACCGCAATAACAATTTTTTTCGATACTACCGTGGTCGCATGACTCGATAAAACAATAGGTCTTCTGAGAAAAGTTTGCTCAGGCGAATGGAGCGAACGGGAGGTAGCGGGAACTACATTTCCCATCAGCCCAGGCGTGGCCATAATCCTTTACGGTCTGTTGTCGCTACAGACTGTAGCAGCAAGGAAAAGAGATGGAAATGGTCGAACCTGCTCCGTCTGAAGTGCGTATGCGTCACGTATTTTCAGCACCCATGTTAACGGATTAGAGCGTTCACACTGCACGCGGTTGCTGTCCGGTAGTACGTCCTAGAAGCGGTGCCTTTGCAGCAGTGCAGCAGTGCAGCGATCGTTTCGGCACCGAGTCTATTTTTTGCTGCGCTGTATGCGCTGAATTAATGTTACAGTGCGTTGTTCGCTGTAAAAATTTACATGGATTGACACGGAAATGTACCATAAATGCATATAAATTTCACAGTCAACACGTGGCTTTTTGGCTAGGTTTAAAATAAGGTGCAGTTTTAAAGAGGCTAAACTAGGCAACATAATAGATGCACTTGTCCAGGTAGAAAAGTTCTTTAAAGGATTGTTTTTAATAAAGATTTAATGCGAAAGAAAGGCATGAGAGCCTACTGCACTGCAAAAAATGCTTTTCTTACTTAGAATTTTGTCTTGTTTCCAGCCAAAATATCTAAAAATTCTTAAATCAAGAAAGATTTTCTAGACAAGTAAAAATTATTGTCTTGTTTTTAGTAAAAACAAGTCAAAATTAAGTGAGTTTTTGTTTAAAAAAAGCTAAATAATCTGCCAATGGGGTAAGAAAAAAAATCTCATTTCAAGCAGACAACTAGATTCAGACAACTCATTCAGCTAAACTGATTTGACTGTTTTTTACATGCTTTAATATTTTTTTGTTACTAAAATTGAAATATTTAAGTTTCTGTTTCAAAGTTTACAGATAGATGGCTAATTTGTATGCCATTGATATGTTCAGTGTTCATGTAAACTGTTTAATAAACACTTCTGGCACTTTTTTCGAGTCTCTTCATTAGTTTAGTTTTTCCTGTAAATGATTCAATAAATACCGTACCGTGCCATTCATACCGAGGTATTACCGTACCGTGAAGTTTTGATACCGTTACATCCCTAGTGACGACGGATGCGGCTAGTAAGTCACAGGTTCAGCTGGCTGGCGAGACTGCTCTTTTTCTATGAAATATGAGCCACAGCGTCTATGAAGGATGGCAGAGCAGGCTGACTTAGGGAACTGAAGAGGAAAAAAAACAGATGATCTGTTCAGAATAGGAAATGATTATATGAATTATTTAATTATTTTAAAATAGAAGAAACCCAGTGCATATTTATTTCAAAAAGTAATTTTCCCTGGTACAGAAATAGAAGTACATTAAAAAAGAAATTGAATGATTTCATTTCAGTAGATGTATGGTGTTGGGTTTATATTTGTCTATGACAACATATCAAACATTATACATTGTGTGTGTGTGTGTGTGTGTGTGTGTGTGTGTACCTGGTATTCATCACGTTGTGGGGACCAAATGTCCCCACAAGGATAGTTTCTTTTTCATTTCTTAGGTCCCCATGAGGAAACAGGCTTATAAATAATGCACAATGAATTTTTTTGATGAAGTAAAAGTGTGCACAATCTCCTGTGAGGGCTAGGTTTAGGTGTAGGGTAGGTGTAGGGCCATAGAAAATACGGTTTGTACAGTATGAAAACCATTACGCCTATGGAATGTCCCCATAAAACATGTACTGTAAACCCAACGTGTGTGTGTGTGTGTGTGTGTGTGTGTGTGTGTGTGTGTGTGTGTGTGTGTGTGTGTGTGTGTGTGTGTGTGTGTGTATATTTCATAATACCCATATACCAATATACCAATATACCACACAGCTTAAATGACGCCACTTCTCACCTTTGACCGACTGGACAGTGGACACAAAATATATTTTGTGCTTATTTAAAGAATAAGTGCTCTAACAGGCCTGAAAGTCATTTATAATTATGGCTCTTTTTAGGGAGCGAGAGTGCAGAATTCGGCCAAGAACCTGGGAGTGAGAGACCGCACCCCATCAACAGTGCCAAGGTAACTAGGGCAGCCCACACACCACTTTCCTCAATCACCACACACACACACACACACACACACACACACACACACACACACACACACACACACACACACACACACACACACACACACACACACACACACACACACACACACACACACATCATTTAATTCCCCTCACATTCACACTGTGGTTTTCACTAACCTTTCGCAAAATGTGCATGAAATAATTTTAGCCCTAAATGCCACGGTTCAACGTTTTACACATTTCAGAAAAATGTTTAGGCCTCCAGAATTATAACAGCTCTATATTGACAGGCCTCAAACATTCTGATGAAGGGTTTGCTGTAAACCGCTAAGTATCTAGAATGGTTGTGGGTGAATTTTCATTTTTGGTGAACTATTACATTAAAGCTATTTAATGCACAGACTTATTTTTATAATAGAGTAATTTCAGCCTAGAGTGGGCTATCAGTTTTTTCTAAAAAAAAAAAAAAAAAAAAGTCTAGTCCACACAAAAATGAAATGAATTATTATTATTATTATTATTATTATTATTATTATTTACTTCCTCTCATGTCATTCCTTAGATGAACAAATAAATGTAATTGTGATCTTAGAATTGACAAAGGTCAGAACTGTGAGATATAAACTTTGACTTTTCTCTGAGTTTGCATCTTGCAGTTCAGATTTTTTCTATGAATTGTGAGTTTACATTTTGAAACTCAGTTTTTCTTTTGTTTTCCGCCACAAAATATAAAAAACTTTTTATTTCACAATTCTTGCTCAGAGTTTATATCTCACAATTGCTCAGTTAATATATCACAATTCTGACTTTATATCTTGCAATTGTGACTTTATAGCTCACAGTTTTCAGAATTTCAAGAAAAAAGACAGAATTGTGACATAGAAAGTTACAGTTTTTTACCTTTATTTTTTATCCTGTGGCAGAAACAAGCTTCCATATCTTTCTTGTGTGGAAAAAAATATATATTTTGGAAAATTTGAAATTGGAAAAAACTGATTGGTTACCATTTTTGGGTGGCCTATCTCTTTAAGAGACTTAACAGCATATTAAGCATTTACAGTTGTGGTCAAAATGTATATACACCTTGTGTAAATGTTAATTGTTTTACCAAAAATGCAAAATCCATGTTATTTTTTGTATTTAGTACTGACCTGAATTAAGATATTTTACATGAAAGACATTTACACATAGTTCACAAGAGAAAATAATAGTTGAATTTCTAAAAATGACCCCGTTCAAAAGTTAACATACTCTTGATTCTTAATACTGTGTTGTTACCCGAATGACCACAGCTGTCTTTTTGTGATAGTTGTTCATGAGTTCCTTGTTTGTCCTGAACAGTTAAACTGGCCACTGTTCTTCAGAAAAATCCTTCAGGTCCCACAAATTCTTTTTTTTTCAACATTTTTGTATAATTGAACCCTTTCCAAAAATGACTTTATGAGTTTGAGATCCATCTTTTCACACTGAGGACAACCGAGGGACTCATACACAACTATTACAAAAGGTTCAAACACTCGCTGATGCTCCAGAAGGAAAGATGATGCATTAAGAGCCAGGGGGTGAAAACCTTTGCAATTTGAAGATCAGGGTAAATGTAACTTCTTTTGTCTTCTTGAAAACATGTAGGTATTTTCTGTAGTATAAGATATTTAGACAAAATAAGAAAAATGTACACATCTTCATTCTGTTAAAAAGTTTACACCCCTGGCTCTTAATGCATCTTTTTAAAACAATATGAAAATTGTAATATTTGCATATTGAATTGTGATGGCCTTCGTTGTTGCATCTTTTTGTGCAGAAACTTCAAACCTATAGCTCACCTTCAGCTACTGTATAACACAACTCTTTCGCTGTCTCTCAAGGGCTGATTTTTCCTTCTGAAAACGCAAATCTAGTATTGTAAATGTATGTCTGCTTTTTAAATGCCCTTTAACGTTGTAATAAGTGACCCGCAGTTTTACCAGAGACAAAAACTTGGGAAGAGCTGTTCTGCATTTATTCTTCAAATAAACCCCTGCAGTAGAGCCGTGTGAAACAAAAGATACAGCATTCTTGCAAATGTGCGCATTATGCTGTATTCATCCGTATAAAATGAAATTGAACAGAAACCTGGGGTATTAAATTCACAAAACATATTATCCAGCTTCAAATGCAAGTCCTCACAACAGAACAGCCATTACATTACTGCAGGTATGTGTGAGTGCATGTGTACATGCATTAAATAGAGAACATGTATGAGAGCCTGATTCTATTTCCTGCAGGAAAACAGAATGAGACATACGTTAAAAACAGACCCACTCAGCAGGTACAAAACTCCAGCGTAAACTCTAATCTGTCACAGTCACTTGAGGTCTGTAGGGAGATGTACTGTAGCGTGAACCTCAAGACAATGACTCATAGCTTTTCATAGCATGTTGCATGTGATCATTGCTGCGTGGCTTATGTTTATTTGGCATATAACAAATGCAGCCTAAATCCAAGGATTTGTGGTTAACCTTTTTAAAATTCACTGCAGCTCAGAAGGAAAGTCGTTAGCTTGTTTATTACACAAATTTACATTGGTTACATTAGTAAGTTGCTTTATAAAACAAATGTAGCATTACATCCTGTCCTAACCAGGCATAAAGCAACCGTCTATCCACACTATATGAGAAAATGCAACATGACATAATCATAGCCAATTGGAACACATTAGTGTTAATTTTGTTGGCCATTTTTTTAATTTAGTCTTAGTCTTTTTAATTAGTCTTAGTTCTGTGTCAAATGTCCTTTTTAGTTATTATCATTATTAGTCAATCATTTTAGCCTCGTTTTTTATCATTAATGGTATTGCCTTTATATAGTCACAGTTATCGTTTATTGACCTTATTGTTGTCTTGTCATGGGAAAAAAACATCTTCTGTGCTTAGATAATGAAGAGCGAGTGTGTTCACACGGTTGCCAGATTGCAAAAATTAAGCGAAACAGACCAGAAAAACTGCATGTTCATAGTCACAGTTATCGCTTATTGACTTTAGACCTATCATTTAATAAACTTTGTATCGTTTATTGTCTCGTCATCGTCACATCATGGGAAAAATTGTTTGTGCTTCTGTAATGAAAAGCAAGCTTGTGTACATGTTTGCCAGATTTCAAAAATTAAGAGAAACACTGGACAGAAATTATATTCTTTTTAACAGAGTAGCTTCAATTTGGGGATTTGAACTCTTGATATCTGGCAACTGCACACAAGAAAAAAAAGTGTTTTGCACATCATCTGCACTTCGGCAATGAAGAGCGAGCATGTGCACATGGTTGCCAGATTGAAAAATTAAGTATAACACCGGACAGAAAATGTGTCCTTTTAACAAAGAAGCCCTGATTTGGGGATTTAAACTCTTGATATCTGGCAACTGCACACATACATAACTCTTGCATAGTAGAGGCACGTACTGCCGCCTGCAGTAATATTTTGTTTTTTGTCGAAAATAAAAAGTCAGTGATATTGCATATACATAGTCACAGTTATCGTTTATTGACATTATTGTCATCGTCTCGTCATGGGAAAAAAGCGTCTGTGCATCTTCTGTGCTTCTGTAATGAAGAGCGAGCTTGTGCACATGGTTGCCAGATTGCAAAAATTAGGCAAAACACTGGCCAGAGAAGCTTCAATTTGGGGATTTGAACTCTTGATATCTGTCAACCGCACACATGGAAGCTCCCGTAGTAGAGGCACGTACAGCAGTCCGCAGTATTCTTTTGTCTTCTTTTGTATGACGAATATAAAAATAGATTTTCGTATAGTTTTCATTTTTTTAAATACATTTGAGTCTCGTCTTTTATCAATAATGATATTACATGTTTATATAGCCACAGTTATCATTTATTGACCTTATTGTCGTCTCATCATGGGAAAAAAGCATCTGCGCATCATTTGTGCATAGTATAGTCTTCACTTCTGTAATAAAGAGCAAGTGTGTGCACATGGTCAGAAAATGTATCCTTTTAACAGAGAAGCTTTGATTTGGGGATTTGAGCTCTTGATATCTGGCAACCGCACACATGCTTGCAAAGTAGAGGCACATACAGCAGTCTGCAATAATATTTTGTTTTCTTTTTTTAGATGAAAATAAAAAGAGTTTTTTGTATAGTTCTTATTTTTTAAAATACATTTGTCTTTTCTTTTATTGTCGGTGATATTGCATATTTATATAGTCACAGTTATAGTTTATTGACTTTATTATCATCTCGCCATGGGAAAAAAGCATCTGTGCATCGTCTGCGCATGGTTGCCAGATTGCAAAGCAATTAAGCAAAACACTGGTCAGAAAATGAATAATTTTAACAGAGAAGCTCTGATTTGGGGATTTGAGCTGTTTACCTGGCAACTGCACACATGAACGCTCGCATTGTCTAGAGTTTGTTTTGTGAAGAAAATAAAACAAGTTTTGTATAGTTTTAGTTTTTTAAAATAAATTTTAGTATAGTCTTTTATCGTAAATGATTGTATATTTATGTGGTCACAGTTATTTATTGACTTTATTGTCGTTTTGTCATTGTCTTATCATGCGCATCGTCTGCACGTCTGTAATGAAGTGCGAGCTTGTGCGATTGGTTGCCAGATTGCAATAATTAAGAAAAACACTGACCAGAAAATGTATCTTTTTAACAGGGGATTTGGGGATTTGAACTCTTTATATCTGACAACTGCACACATGAAAGCTCACCTAGTAGACACACATACTGCAGTACGCAATAATATTTTGTCTTCTTTGTTTTGACGAAAATAAAAAGATTTTTTGCCTTTTATCGTCAATAATATTTCATGTTTATATAGTCCTTATTGTCATCTCATCATGGGAAAAAAGTGCATAGCGCCTGAGCATCGTCTGTGCTTCTGTTATGATGAGCAAGCATGTGCGCATGGTTGCCAGATTGCAATAATTAAGCAAATATGTCCTTTTTAACAGAGAAGCTCTGATTTGGGGATTTGAACTCTTGATATCTGGCAACCACACACTTGAAATCTCGCATGGTAGAAGCATATAGAGCAATCCACTATACAATTTTGACTTCTTTTTAACGAAAATAAAAAGAGATTTTTATATAGTGTTTATTTTTTATATATAGTCTCGTCTTTTATTGTAATTGAAACGGCATGTTTATATAGTGTTATTGTTTATTGACCTTATTGTCGTCTTGTCATCGTCCTGCTCTAGTCATGGGGAAAAGTTTGACAACAAACATTATTCATCATAATTTAGCTTTGGATCACAGGAATAAATTACATTTAGAATATATTAAATTGGAAACTGTTATTTTAAATTCAAATAATATTTCATAATGTTATATAATATTACTATATTAACTAATATTACTTTTACAGTGTTTTTGACCAAATAAATTCAACTTTTGTGAAGATAAGAGACTTTAAATAAATAAATAAATATCTTACCAAATGTTTTCTTAAAATATTTACAAATATATAATATTTAAATATTTGAAAATTGTTTTTTAATTCTATTAACAGATTATACAAACTGTGCCAGCCTCCACCTCCTGACGGCGACCCCTGAACCCACAACTTCAACTGATCTAGACCAGCTCTGGTCCTACTTTCAACGACAAACACACTGTCCACATCAAGAGACCGTCAGGACGTTCACCCTCACTCCTGCTCAGAGGCAGATCTGTCACCTCTCAACTCAACGGATTCACAGCGTAATATCTATTGACTTTTGTCACAGCTTTTTAAAGGCGTCATTATTTTTGTATTTCATGCTTTGCTACGGCACATCTCATTCTAGACTGAAGATCAAACAAACAGGATGTCTGATCTCCCAGCTGCTGTCAAGTCAATCACAAAAATAGAGTGTCAATCACAATGTCTTGTTTCAAATAACGTTATTCTTCATGTAAAATAATTTGCACAATGCTTTAGTCTCTGTATGTTAAGGCGTAACTTTTGTTTATAGGTTCTATTTGAGCGTTCCATCCAAAAGCCTCATTGCAACTGTATTTACATCTATTTTCATATAAATCTTTAACATATGTATAGGGTTTGGCTCACACATTATTAGATTTCTCAACTTTTTAGAGTTTATTAACACCATAGTGCATTAAGCTACATGTTGCAGTCTCAGAACTGCAGTCTCAGTGAATCTGACATACAGTACTGGAAAGTTCATACAACACTTACATAGGTATATAAGTCATTTTGTCATCACATTTAAAATATTCAGTACTCAGGAGTTGTTATATGTTATATTCATGTTGCTTAAAATAACAAATTAATCGATCATTACTATGCAATATTGAGAAACCGCTCTAAACAGGAATTGTTTATTAACTCCACAAATTAAGATATTTTATACAGTACATCTGTCTGAATTAATACGCTCTTGATAAAAGCAGCCAGAAGGGAATATAAATTCATGTCAAAATATTACTGTAAAAAGTTTTCACAGAAAAAGACAGTTATTTATTTTGTCATAAAACTAACCCATTTTGAGTTCCAAATACATTTTTCTCTCTCTCTTTTTTTAACCTAAAAACTAGGTTGATTTCCCCAATATTACAGTAAATTGTAATGTCAAATTGTAATTAATTTCAAATAAAAATGTTTAAAGGTGACTTTTTTCAGTGTTTAAGTGCTATAATCAGGTCCACAGTGCATCTACCAAACCAGAAAAGCCCCAGACATAACCGACTTTGTTTTAACTAATGTGTTTTTAGTTTAAGCGCAATAAGACATGAAAGAGAGTAATACTCACATGCCATGTGACAGCCACTTTCTGTGTGTGCTTTGGACATGTACGCTTAGAAAACCATATTTTAGAAGTTCAACACTTATATGGTTTAAAACGCATGATAATCAAAACCAAACATATATATTTTTTTTAGCAGAGTATCTGATGTATGAGCTGTAAAGACACAGTCCTATGCTGGAAAAGGGGACGGGGAGCAGCAGCTCATTTGCATTTAAAGAGGCATGCACACAAAAAAGCATGTTTCAGCTTCTACTCAAAATAGGCATTTTCAAAAATCAAATTCCTTATATAAAACAAATTCTGTTTTTGATGGAGCTGTGTGACTAAATATTTATGCAAAGACTTTAAAAGTGCAAAGACCTTTTAAAAATGATTTTAATTTGACTCTGTGCTTCAAATTTTGTTACCGATCTCTCCAGAGAATGTATTTAGTGTGCGTTTGACAGTATGCATGTGCTGAGTGCACACAAACTCCCAGCTGCTTTATGTGCTGTGCTGTGCTGTCATCCATCAAATGTGCAGCTGGTATCAGACCCGTTAAAGTCTTCAGGAATCTCACTAATGGCCTCTGTATGTTGGCAACTGTCTCTGACAAACATTGTTTACCTGTCATAATTTCCCTGGGCTCATTGTCACTTGCAGTTTTTGTAAATGGCTTCCAGATATTCTGTAATAACTTAGTGACACCAATATATACTGACACCAATGGACTGTTTAAATTGTGGAGAGAAAAAAATATATACAGTTGAGGTCCCCCTTTCAGAGTATGCAAAATGTTAATTATTTTACCAAAATAAGAGGGATCATTCAAAATACATGTTATTCACCTGAGTAAGATATTTCACATAAAAGACGTTTACATACAGTCCATAGGCAAACATAATAATTGAATTCATTAAAATGACCCAGTTCAAAAGTTTACATCCCCTGCGGATCATTCAGGTAACAACACAGTATTAAGAATCAAGGGGATGTAAACTTTTGAATGGGGTAATTTTTTTAAATTCAACTATTATTTTGACTATTACTATATATATATATATATATATATATATATATATATATATATATATATATATACAACTATTACTATATATATATATATGTATATGTATATATATATATATATATATATATATTTTTTTTTTTATATAAAAAAAATTATTCATTTAGTTATTTATTTTGACTTTCTAATTCCAAAACATCTTGTGTCAGTGCATAAAATATGTTTTGTGTATATTTCACATTATATATACATTGCCATTCAAAAGTTTAAGATGAGTAAATGTTTTTTTATGTTTTTAAAGAATTTTCTTATGCTCATTAAGGCTGCATTTACTTGATCAAAAATACAGAAAAAAACAGTAATACTGTGATATATTATTACAGTTTAAAATAATGTTTTTCTATTTTAATATGTTCTCATTATTGTTTAACACATCTATAGTTCTGCGGTGGCACAGAGTTAGACCTCTTGACTCTATTATAGAAGTATCGGATCGGGACTCGGTATCGGCAGATACTCAAAATCAAATGACTCGGACTCGAGGGCAAAAAAACTGATCGGGACATCCCTAATAAAAATATGATTTCTTTCCAAAAAAAAGAAAGAATAAATATTTACTGACCACAAACGTTTAAATGGTAGTTTATATTGTTACAAAGGATTTCTATTTTAAACAAATGCTGTTTTTTTAAACTGTTTATTTCTTAAAGAAATCTGAAAAAAGTATCACAGGTTGCAACAAAATAATAAGTAGCACAACTGTTTTCAATACTGATAATAAATCAGCATATTAGAATGATTTCTGAAGGATCATGTGAACAAAGACTGGAGTAATGAAAAAAAATCAGCTTTGATCACAGGAATAAATTACATTTTAAAATATATTAACATAGAAAACAGCTATTTCACACTGAAATAATAATTCACAATATTACATTTTTTTTCCCCCTGAATTTTTAATCAAATAAATGCAGCCGTAAGCATAAGAAACTTCTTTAAAAAACATTAAAAATCTTACTGATCCAAAACTTTTGAACAGCAGTGTATATGTGGTGAAAAAACGCTTTAGCGTGACTGGAACGCTGTATATAAAACAACTCCGGAACTGGTTTAGGGGCCATTCACACAAAACCAAAAACAACAAAACTAAATATTTTTATTTTTATTTTACTGCCATGTTTATGTATTTTAAGCCATTATAGCCTACTTTTAAAACTGGGATAGGTACGCATTATAATACATTACAAATGTGGCTGATTTAGGTATATATTCATAAGAATTCATAATGCAAGTTTCATTAAAAAGTACCTGCATATGAGTTTAATAATGACACTTACTCTGTGTAAACAACGAGGGCGGGTCTTTCAGACCTAAACAGCCAATGAACAAACATTCCTGTAAGGTGTAATGTTTTTGATTGGCTTTGAGAAGACGCCTTCGCCAGCTACTCTGCCGAGACCGGAGGAGGGATAGTCCCATCAGATAAGATAGTGAGCAAACCGAGGAAGCAAGCGAGCCCTGTTACTTTCAGCATGTGCTGGAGCGGCAGCCGAGCTCTCAGCGCTGGATGTCCGCTCACTGCCCGCTAGAGATCCGTCCGCAGCCCCGCACGCTTGAAGATGCCCGGCGGTATTTAACGATATCTAAACCCTTTGCTGTTTAACGGAACACATTCTCATGGCGTCTCTACAACAGTCAAGAATTCAGTCATACCTGGAGAAGAATAAAATCGGACCCTTGTTTGAGGTACGTTACAACTTTTTTTCCTCAAAAGATGTTCGAGAGGCGCCTCAGGATTTTGCTGCATTGTCAAATGAATCAAGCAGGAGCTACTTGTCTTTGCTAGAACGCACATTTAGATGTGGATTAGAGTTGGATTGTAACTGAATGATGGCTGAAGATGTTTTAAAAACATTTTATAGTGTTTTTAAACCGTTTAAATTAGGAAGTGAATGAATGTAAGCAGGATATTTGCGCTTATGCGCCTCCTGCATTCACTTACCTTGAATAAATCAACTAAAACAGTGGGAAACTAGAGATGTTGGACTTGATTTGTTGCATTAAAAAGCCACTAAAGCATTCAGCTCTCATATATAAAAAATCTATGGTAATGTGATGGAAGATGTTTCTGCTGACTGGACGCTTTCTATCTGTAACCCAAATTGAAGCCTTGGTTTCTGCTATCAAGATTTTTTTAATTTCAAATACTGTTTTTGGACAAACAGGCTCATTTATGCTCTCTTCCTAAATTATTAACCTATTTGTAATGCATATTTAGTGTATTTTGGCTCATCTGATTAAAAAGTGTGCTGAAAATATACGAGACATTGGAATGCTGTAACACGGGTGAGTTTGTAACGAGTTGTAACGTTTTAAACAAATTGGAAATGAACTACAAAGGATGAAATTAATATCATATGTGATTCTTATGAAGTATCAATACAAGTTTTGAGAATCTGATAAAATGTAGGATTTATAGGAGCAAAACCAATTTTGAGGTAACGTTAAAAACGTATTATGATTGTAACGCTTTCTAATGTAGGCCTACTTATTTATTCTAATCTGGACCTACAAAGGTTGCACAAAATGCCACAGTGTAGGCTATAGGTTTACATTTTAAAATGTTTATGGCATAATAATAATGTTTAAACATGTAAATTAGAATTTTACATTAGTTTTACATTAGCGTTACAGTCCACATGTAACAGCGGTAACCGTTGTATTTGACATTAATTTAGAACGTTTACAGGTAAGAAGTAAGTATGTAAACCCGTTTAATTTTTAGCAGACATAAAATATAAAAATATTGTATCAGAATGTGACACACACAGCATAAAAATCCACAGAGTTACAGATATTTTAATAAATGTTACACTTCCGGTACTGCTTTTGCACCGTCAGCATCATTGGATACTCAGTATGGTGTGATGGACTAAATAAAAACCTATAATAAATGCAACAGATTGCTTTTAAAAATACTATCAGACTAGGTATTATACTGTAGCTGGACACACCAGTCACCTTGAGAAAAAATGACTTTTGTGCTCCACACCATAATGAACCAAAATAGCGTTGTCATCCAGCACCGCTATTACCTCCGCGAGGCATCTGTAGTAAGAAGCAAGAGTCCATACGAGTCAAACTGCTGATGTATCAACTGTCTTGTAGCGGGGACTGTGTGCATGGGCTGAATTTTAAACAGCAATAAAGCTAAAAGCAGCGCGTGTGTGACCTAGTACCATGGACAGCGGCGCCGCGCAGAGATCTGCTACATGAACGCGTTTCCCACCGGGGGCGAGCGCTCTGAGTGGGTTTGCTCGAGTGTCTGTCGCCTTCTTTCTCTTTGACGCTTTTGAATCGTGTTAGTTTTGGAGTATTTCATATCTGAGAATTGTTTAGGCGGATAAAGAGTCTTGGAACGGCCTCAGATTAGTCTGACAGTTCAGATAGGACTTGTAAAGATGGTAAAAGTTTATATTAGTGCACACTTATACGGTAACATGTAACTGTAATTGAAAGTAGATTAGAACAGGGCTAGTTGTCACACTGTCTGTACACGATATAAATAGCGGTTTTTGAGGCAAAATGCCAAAAAATGTGTAGTTTCTCTAACAGTAGCTTTGTATGGTGGAACACCTATAGTCTTAAATTGATAGATTTTTTTGTGAACATTTTGTGAGTTTAATACCATCATATTTTTGAAGGTAGGTTTGAAGGTTTTTTAACTGAAAGGATAAGAATTCTCAGGACAAGAGCTTTTTTCTATTTATTTTATTTTATTTTATTTTATTTTATTTTATTTTATTTTATTTTATTTTATTTTATTTATTATTCTATTCTATTTTATTTTTACATTTATTTTCCACCTATCCATCCGACCTGGTCCCATGTAGGGTTGTGGGGATGCTAGAGCCATAGGCAGGGATTATTATTTTGTAATTAATTTATTAAATTTTTTTAATTATTATTTTCCATTTATCTATCCATCCATTGTTTATCCTGTGTATAGTTATGGGGAAGCTAGAGCCATAGGCAGTGATACTTTATTAAATTAAATTTGATTTACCCCAGTTATTCAATTTAAATTGAATGTAGATTAGAACAGGGCTTTTTATTTTATTTTATTTTATTTTATTTTATTTTATTTTATTTTATTTTATTTTATTTTATTTTATTTTTTGCTCAAAAATACCTGACAGCTTACCTCATTTATTTAATTTTAATTAAATGTAAAGTAGAATGGGGCTAGTTGTCACATTGTTTGTATCCCATTTTTTTTGTTAATATTTATTTTATTTTATTTATATTTGTTAATTATATTATTATTTGTCTTTCTTATTATTACTACTTGTCAAACAGAATTTTGTCTTTATTATTATTATTACTTGTCTTTTGTAGGGTTAAGGGGAAGAGCCATAAGCAAGGATTATTATTTTTATTTATTTATTTTTATTTTATTATTTGTTACTGTTTTGCCCAAAAGCATGTATTGTGACAGTTTACAGCATTTATTTAATTTAAAACTAGCAGTTTTTGAGGAAAAATGTCCTAACAAAAATTTTACATTTATCTAACAATAGGTTTTTTTTTTTTTTTTGTATTTTTTTTTTTCCCCATATCCATCCATCCAGTACTTTTCCTATGTAGGGTTCTGGGGAAGCTAGAGCCATAGGCAGGGATTATTATATTTAATTTAATTAAATAATTAACTTTAACTTTTTTTTTTTTTATATATATAAAATATTCACTGGAGTTAAAAAAAAGTGTGAAAACTTGCCCAAGTTCTGTAAATGTAAAGTTTGACCTTAAATAATGATCTGAACTGCACTTTCATATCCTTTCATAACCACAGATATTAACATATCAAACAGTGACACCAGTTTTTCCAGTCTGTTATTTTATAATGTCACTGCAAACAGGCTGATGTAGAGCCTCAGTTTGTTTGCACATCATAACTATTATCAGTATGTCTTTGCAGGTGTGTTTGCCCGCAGTGTTTCCACTGTACGCTGTTGTAAATGTGCTCAGTACGAATGCTTTGGCACAGCAACACAAACATACTGTACAAAAAAAAATGATAAATGACCCTCTCAAGCTACTTTTCCAGTTCTTGAAAAAAGTGCAGTTGCCAAGTAAACTTAAATCGAGGTCACTATGAATGCAATATGCATGGATCTGGGGAATAAGACGACGAGTGAAGCTGCTGCATCTTTAAAGTGTTAGACATTCCTCACGAGGCACGGCAACACAGAACTGTAATATTTTATGGGTCAGTATTTTTTTTTTAAAATGCGAAATACATTTGTATGCCACAGTATTATATGAATATTCATGCTGTAAAATGAGTTTTCTCTCTTATTAAACTGACTTGCTACACAAAACGCATGCAGTGTCAGCAGCAGCAAGGAGAAAAGAGCAATTTGTTATTTTTTTAAGACCTTATCGCTTCACTTAAGTCCAGACAGGATGAGAGTCGACATTGTTAACTGGTGATCTGCCCTCTGGCTGCTCTGAATTAATAAGGAAGTTCTTCTGGAAAAAAAGAATGAATGTACTGTAATATCACAGACAACACTTACAGCTTATATACCTTCAAATTAATAGAACTCAATCTACCTGCACTAAATTAAGGGCTTTAACTAGTTTAATTTTCCAGTAGAGTGGCATATTGTGAAGGGGTTGAGAATCCAGATATACCATAGCTGTGTTGATTAGCGTTAACTGTTTTGCCTGAGCGCATTTTTTACATTCATTAGTGAGGAGATATTTTAATTCACATCTTCTTGAGACTTTCCTAGAAGATCTGCCATCTAATGATGCCCAAGATCTGAGAGATATCTTTTTTTAAGATTCTCATTTCTTCTGTACAGTCTGGGAAGAAAACAGGTAAATATGGAGGAGTATTTTCAGTTGATTTCAACCTAAGACTAAACTTAAAGGGACAAAAATGACACTTCAGTCATAAATTACTCACCCTTGTGTTGTTCCAAACCCGTAAGACTTTACGCAAATTCAGGGTCAGAATGCTCTCGGATTTCAAAAATGTCTTAATTTGTGTTCTGAAGATGAACAAAGGTCTTACAAGTTCGGAATGATACAAGGGTGAGTAATTAATGACAGAAATTTCATTTTTGAGTGAACTATCCCTTTAAGGATTCAGAGAGAAGCGGACAGCAGAATTCAGACTTGTAGTCACAGTGATTATTTGTTCCACTCAGCTGTGACGGGAACAAGTTTGGGGCAGGAACAGGAAAACAGGCTATCAATAGCCAATCAAAGTGGCCGTCTCGCTGTGTAATGGTTGCAGGCAGTGCAATAAAGGGAGTAAAATGTTTGTAAAGGAAGAGTATAATTGATCTCTGTTGTGAGAATTGTGCATTCACCCACAAAATACACTAGGGCTTGAGCAAATGGAGGTTTGATTAGCATACTAATGCATTCAAGCAATAAAACCACAGGCATAAACACACAAGTCATTTTGGTATTCGGAACATATATGGTTAATATATTCTTTATTCGGGTAGTATGTGTTTATGTGCATACTGGAATCTTATTATTATGGCTGGAGGTATGATTTGCGGCTTTCACAGACAGTATTTGCAGTTTACTGAGCCACATAAAAACTCAGTTTTAGTATCCAAAATGTAGATGAGCTTGTTTCATCATCAGAACAGATGTGGAGAAATTTGCAACATGGGCTCATTGGAAATACGTGCCTCTGTATACATTACTATGGAGCCCAGTAGTTCACCTGTAGGAGAAAAAAATCAATCCATTCTTAAACCGTTCCCTCGATTTAACAAATCGTGCCCACGGATTAACAAACCGAACCCACGAATTTACAATCCATGCGCTCAGATTTTGCAAACCATACCTTCGTTTTTTAAATCCCTACCCACAAAATAATCGTCTTTTTAGCATTTAAAGGGGTCATCGGAAGTTCATATGATTCCTTAGGGTCTTAATGAAAAGTCTGTAATATACTTTGGTTAAACATTCTCAATAGTAGTTAAAAAAACAGCTTTTACCTTACCTTTGCAAAAAAGCAACTCATTTTATTGCATGGTCCCTTAAATGAGTTCTACACACCCGGCACCTCTCTGATGTGGGATTATGAGCCGCAATGTTTACTTTAGCCGCATTTAGCCGCGTTTAGTGGCGGAACGTGCCAACAAGCGCATTATTAAGAAAGGCCATTTGCAAAGATGCATAAAAAAAACCTTATACTCACTTCTGCTGTGGGTGAAGCTGCGTCAGGAATGATTCACACAAACTAGATGCATATGTAGATCGGGATCGTGCTTTCCTTTTTAAAAACGAAAGTAACGTCATCCTCTGCGTCTCCAACGGCTCAGATATTGTGAGTAAATGACTACTGCTATGTTCATTATTACATCCAACAACAGAACACCTCATTCGCTTAATCGGAGACATTGTTGTCTTCCCTTGCACCTGAGTCGACAAAATGGCGAGTTGGCCTGTTTCAGCCCGGTGAGGGCGGTTCTAAGCTAAGGCGCTCATGTCAATCCAGTATCATGGGAGCGGCCTCTGTCAGTGTGCCGCCACACCGACAAGAAGCTGAGAATGACCTGATTTTAAAAAGGTGACATTACTTTTAAAGATGAAAAAAAAAAAAAAAATACCACTGGTGGATTTTTATCATTGTAGGGTGGTTGTGTACAGTACACAAACTGCCAACACACATTAATGTTCAAACAACATGTAAAAGTGAGTTTTGCATCTGATGACCCCTTTAATAAACACAATACAATGCATCCCACACTTAATCATCTGGCCTGGTTGAATCTAGGGGCGGGGGCACAAATTTGTGAGTTTACAAACCTGTGGGAATAGATTGCGAAAGCATGCTATGAATTTGTGGGTACGGATTCAAAAACCGAAGGTACAGTTTACAAAATCTGAGCACACGGATTGGAAATTCATGGGTGCAATTTGTTAATCCGTGGGCATGATTTGTTAAACCGAGGGAACAGTTTAAGAATTTGTGAGTATGGTTTATAAACAGAGGGGATGAATTGCAAAACTATTGTATCTCCTACAGGTGACTTCCTGAGATCCGAGAAAACATACCTTTATGTACGAATCACTGCAGTTTCCAGTTGAAATGAACACTAGAGGCAGTACAACTCTGACAGCTTTTATTCCTTTTCCCACAATGTGTGATTTACACACAGAGTTTTGACTAATAAACCTAATTTTTACATAATTACTTGCAGAATTTTATATTATGGCTTCGAAACCATTATAACTTCCTGTGCAATTTTAAAACTGATACTGAACGTTGTCGTCACATATGTAGCTTCATATGCATGAGTTGTCTGATTTAGTAGGTTTGCTTGGTTGCTCACATGATACAGCGTTGCACTTCAATGATGAAGAGCTCCGTGTGAAACTACAGTTTGACAGAACATCTCAAATCCGCATAAGTAAGGTAAATAGCATGGCTGCCTTAACAAATGCGTTTTATATCACTTTTGCATTTGTTAACACAGGTTGGGTTTAGTGTAGGGGATATTTTCAACATGAATAATCATTAGCGAACCTTTCAACACTCATTGGATGTTTGAATTATGAACAGAGGCAATTCTTACCTCAAGCAGCGCAATAGAAATGCATCAATGCGTGCCTGTACCCATTTAATAAAAACGTGCTGCGCTTTTAGCGCCACTCTCTGGGCATTTCACTTTGAAACTGCCATGAAACGTGCAGTTAGGTAAGTAATTACAGTTTTGCAGGAATGTATATAGAAGCACGTATTTTCATGAGCCTGGGTTGGCCATAAGTCCATCCCAGTGCATTTTAGAGTCAAGAGAACACTGGCCCAGCGTGCACTGCTTTGTTCTAGAAAAGTCATTCAGCATGCAGAGCAATTTGTGCGTCTCAGCGTCTCCAGGGTTCTTCTGTGTAAGGATCACAGCCTAGACCTTTCTGAAATAGTGTCAGCCGTTGTTCACTGAACTCTCGGTGTGAAGGAACTGGGGGTTAAAGGTTGTTTGGTAATTTCTGTTCTTCTATTTTCCCCTTAGCTTGCAGTACCTGTGTCTTAAAGCTGCAGTGTGTGATTTCTGCACCACTAACAGCACCAAGGAGGATGTATAAGGAACATAATGTTATGTGCAGTGATTTACTCTTTTTCTTGTTCACACTTTGCCTTCAGTGGTTCATTTTTAAAAGGTCATGCGTGTGACTAATGAATGTAGTCTCACATATTATATATATGATATATTTATGATATATATATATCATCAAAACTGCTTGCATGATAATTGGAAAAGAGAAGCAAAATTCTGTTTGAAATAGTTATTATGGAGTATAGCATGACAGCTTCCCAAAGGTATTTAAAGAAATAGTTCATCCAAAAATGAAAATTCTGTCATTAATTACTCACCCTCATGTTGTTTCAAACCCATAAGACCTTCATTAATCTTCAGAACACACATTAAGATATTTATGATTAATTATTCCACGGAAGACAAGAAATTGTTGATTAAAGTTGTTATTTTTGTTTTCTTTCCACACAACAAGTATTTTCGTAGCTTTGTAAAATTAAGGTTGAATCACTAATGTCACATGGATTATTTTAACAATGTCCTTTCTACCTTTCTGGGTCTTAAATGTGTCAGTTGCGTTGCTGTCTATGCGGGGTCAGTAAGCTCTCGGATTTCATAAAAATACACATATACATACTATATATAAGAATATTTTAATTTTAAGTCATTACTTATTAAAAAGAAGCATCTAGTCAAGAGAGTATTTGTGAAAGCCACATTATTAAATGACATGGATGCATATTTAATGAGTAATCCACCTGAGGAAGGTCAAAATGGCAATTTTAACCTGAGATTCAGGGTCAAGTTATAGGGAGGTAAAAATGACTTTAGAAAGATGGCAGCATCATAATGTGATTTTTACACAAAGATTAGTTGTTCTTTTAGTAAAATCTGTTGACTTTAACCATCTTAGTTGCATTATGTGAAAATGGTGACCATTCAAAAATAGGGAAACAGCACTTTTCAAGTTTTTCTCCAAAGTTTGCATGTCTGTAACTCAAGAAGTAGTAAAGATATCTTAATGCCCTTTTAGATATTGGGTCTTAACAAACTTTCATTTTGGCATCTTTATTTTGAATGCCCTATGAGATTCGGTTCCAGATATATTGGATTGTCAATATGGCTCCAGGAGTAACTCATTAAAATGTACACATTTTCAGTGTTCAAAAACCAAATGTGGGTGAGTTTGAAAAAATAAGATATCTTGTTTGCTTCTGTCTAGACAACTGTATTGAACATACTGTCTGAGTGCCATAAATATTCTTTTTCCAAAGTTCACGTGTCTTTAACTCAAGAAGTGGTAAATATATTGCAATACCATTTTAGATTCTAGTTGTTAATAAACTTTTCTTTTGGAATCTTAATTTTCAAGGCCCTACATCAATCAGTCCCAGGGATATGGGGATCTCAATGAGGCTCCACGTCCAGATTGTTGAATGTTACCCATTTTCAGTGGTCAAAAACCAAATGTTGGTTAATTTTTGTACAGCTGATACTTATTTTATTTAAAGAACAATGTCTGAAGAAGAAATAATGTTAAAATTAGAATTGTATCTGGTTTCGCCACTACTGTTTTGAACTGCTCTGATTTTGTTTGGAACTACTTTCATTAAATGAGCAAAAACAGACAAAATATAAAAGCAACATCACACACTTGTGCTGGTGGATTGTCCACATTTGCTAAATAAACAGGCTTTCTATTGATGTATGGCTTGTTAGGATATTACAATATTTGACCGAGATATCTGAAGAATTCTAAGGGTGCACAAAAAATCTAAATATGGTGAAAATCGCCTTTAAAGTTGTCCAAATGAAGTTCTTAGCAATGCATATTACTAATCCAAAATTAAGTTTTGACATATTTACAGTAGGAAATGTATAAAATATCTTCATGGATCATGATCTTTACTTAATATCCTAATGATTTTTGGCATAGAAGAAAAAGCGACCATTTTGACCCATACAATGTATTTTTGGCTATTGCTACAAATGTACCCATGCTACTTAATACAGGTTTTGTGTTCCAGGGTCACAAATAAGCTTGCATTGTACACATATTGACCTTGGCTTTGTTTTGTATTGACCAGTATTTTCAAATATTTGAGATCCTTTAGCTCTAGATTTCCTAAGCTTCAGCTGTCATTATGAAGCTCCTCAGTGTCTCACAAGTGACAAATTGAATGCTACATCAGCACACAGAATATCGATAAAACCAATTGGCTGGAGAATCATTGCATTTCCCACTTGTAATTGAAAATGACACCCACCACAGGCAATTGAAACTTCAAGAACTGTTCAGTCTAGATTGGTATATCTCAGTGTGTGATATACAATAGACGTATCATAAGCTTCAAATGGGATCGGAAGCCTGTAACTTAACAGGACATTGTTGAGGGATGTATGAAAGCGAACCATTTCCTGCCAGTCAGTAGTCAACCTTTAAATGAGTCAAAACTGTGTAGGCTATGTAGGTCTTGTTGAGACTTCGTTAATTACAGCAGAGGAGCTGCACATGCACACATACATGCACACACAGATCTCAGTACAGTACCCTGAGGAGAGACTCACTCACAGCAGGGTTGGATAATGGAGAGGAGATAGAGAGTTCCCTCTTTTGCCTTTATTTATAGAGATTTCTTGGCGGTCTGGGCACTAATTAATGTTTCAGTGACCTGCAGACACCGAGGCGTCGGCACAGCATGAGCTCCCCTCCGTTGATCTTGAGCAAATGCCCTGAGTTACGAGACAAGCTCACCTGATAGCCCGGAGCAGAACAAATGCAATATTAAGTGGATCCCGGGATCAAATCATGGCCAAATCAAACATGTCTGAACATGTAGCATTCATGTATTAAAAAAATGTGACGCCATCTGGATAGGAAGGTCTGTGGTTACTACATTTTTCCACAACGCTTCTGAAATATATTGACCTTTGTTGAACTGTTTTTCTCTCGTTGTGCAGCCTCATGCACATTCATTATAGATTCCAAAGTTTTTTTTTCAGCAACTTTTTGCATTTATGAAACAGTTAGGTGGTTTGAGTAAATATCCCAGTCGACATACTGTAAAAAGAAAATTAAAGCAATGAATAAAGTCTGATCATGGACTGCTCTGAATAATGATTATCTAAACTGTGCATTGTGATTGTGTTTTTAAATCAAAATTATATTACAGTTATATTAATGTTTTTAAATATTCTCTAATGCTCACCAAAGTTGCATTTACTTGATCAAAATAATTCTATTTTAATTGATTTTAACATTTGATTTATTTGTGTCATGGCAAAGCTGAGTTTTCGGCAGGCATTAATCCAATCTTCAGTGTCACATGATCCTTCAGAAATCATTTTAATATGCTGATTTGCTACTCAGTTATAACCAGTTATTAGTTATGAATAGTGATTCTTATTATTATCAATGTCAAAAGCTGTTTTGCTGGTTAATATAAAATAAACACAATGCATTTATTTTTAAATATATTAAAATAGAAAACATTCTTATAAATTATAATTACAGTTTTTACACACACACACACACACACACACACACACACACACACACACACACACACACACACACACACACACACACACATGTTGGGTATACATGTTTTATGGGGACATTCCATAGGCGTAATGGTTTTTATACTGTACAAACCGTACTTTCTATCGCCCTACACCTACCCTACACCTAAACCTAGCCCTCACAGGAGATTGTGCATACTTTTACTTAATCAAAAAAACTCATTGTGCATGATTTATAAGACTGTTTCCTCATGGGGACCTGAGAAATGTCCCCACAAGGTCAAAATCTACTGGTATTCCTATCCTTGTGGGGACATTTGGTCCCCACAACGTGATGAATACCAGGTACACACACACACACACACACACTCAAAAACACATGCCACGGTATATATGTAATATACTTCATATTTATTATTTTATATATATTTCAGTGGTGTGTGGTGGTTTAAATTAAATGTAAATTAATGTAAATTCATTTTCTTGGTTAAATAAACATCACATACACTATCAGAAAAAAAAAGAAAAAAAAACAATTCTATTTTATATTTTTACATTAACAATGTAATCAATATTCTATATATTAAAGGAGTAGTTCACTTTCAGAACAAAAATGTACAGATAATGTACTCACCCCCTTGTCCTCCAAGATGTTCATGTCTTTCTTTCTTCAGTCGTAAGGAAATTATGTTTTTTGAATAAAACATTTCAGGATTTCTCTCCATATAATGGACTTCTATGGTGCCCCTGAGTTTGAACTTCCAAAATGCAGCTTCAACGGGCTCTAAATGATCACCGCCAAGGAAAGAAGGGTCTTATCTAGCAAAACGATGGGTTATTTTCTAAAAAATAAATTACAATTTATATACTTTTTAACCTCATATGCTCGTCTTGTCTAGCTCGGCAAGTCGAGCATTTGAGATTAAAAAGTATATAATTGGTAAATGTTTTTAGAAAATAACCCATCGTTTTACTAGATAAGACCCTTCTTCCTCGGCTCGGATCATTTAGAGCCCATTGAAGCTGCATTTAAAAGGCATTTTGGAAGTTCAAACTCGGGGGCACCATAGAAGTCCAATATATGGAGAGAAATCCTGAAATGTTTGCCTCAAAAAAACACCATTTCTTTACAACTGAAGAAAGAAAGACATGAACATCTTGGATGACAAGTACATTATCTGTAATTTTTTCTTCTGAAAGTGAACTACTCCTTTAATGTCATTATATCGGTCATTCAGATTGATTCATGAACACAGAACACGCATGAACACAAGAGGCGGGATTTATGAACCAATCACAGCTGAACATAACCAGTCATATCCAATCATATCTCGATGGAGGCATTGCCTCCTCTCACGTGACTTTCCCTCATTCATTCTTAATTACCCCCCACCAAACCTACCGCACGCTTTAGGGGGTCTGTTAAAAGTCAGTGGGCTCAAGGGAGGCGAGATAGACGCAGACTCCCACTGTAACTTTATCTGGACAATGTTTCTTTAAAAAAAAGGTGATTTATACACTTTATATTGTTATATTTTGTAATATTTGCGTTGTCTGATTTGTTTATTTGTGTTGCTCTCTGCGGCTGTACCACTCCTTGCCTTTCCTCCTCCTCCTCTTGTCTCAAGGGCTGGAATCCATCCAGAACTCTGTCCCAGTCTTCAGTCAGCGTCTCCCTGCTGTGACATAAGACATAAATGAAGGAATCAGAGGAATAACGAGAGTGCAGCCTCAGGCGATGCTGAGCTCTGGTTAAAATCTCAACATATATATTCAGTTAGATCAACAGTGGCAACATATTAATAACTTATTGCATCCATACTGTGTCTAGACAGTGAGTCAGGAGAATATAGTAAATAATTCATTTTAATCCTTTAACAAGGAATTGTTCTTTTCTGAGGAGGTTTTGGCAGTGACTGAGACAGTCTGTTGTAAATACACAGTATCAACTTGCCTCGTGACTCATGATAGCACAGCTGAAAACACTCATGAACTGTGCTGAACGAAGAAGCTTCAAGGATGTTAACATAACGGAAGATATCAAGAGAATTTGTGTCAGCAAGAGCAAGGATGACATGCTTAATGAAACAGTCTGGATGTTATTTTAACCAGTCATGAAGGACTGTTTGTTTACAATATTTAAACTGAACTTCTGAATGGAAACACTTTTATTTGTGAAAAAATCATAATCATATTCTGCATTGAAGATTGTTATAGTATTCAAAAAATGTAATGAATGCATTCTAGACTGAATTCAACTTTAAAAAAAAGAATTCAACATTAGAATAAGTCATAATGTGTTGTTTGACTTTTTAAAAGTAAGTGTTCACTCTTGATATAAAATTAGAAATTTAGTTTGATCCAAGTACAGCAAAAACAGTAAAATTTTCTTTTTGAATATATTATAAAATGTAACTTATTCCTGTGATCAAAGCTAAACTTTCAGCATCATTACTCCAGTCTTCAGTGTCACATGATACTTCAGAAATAATTTTAATATGCTGATTTGCCTGTTCGAGAAACATGTATTATTATTATTATTGTCATCAATATTTAAAACAGTTGAGTACATTTGGGTAACTTTTATTGCTTTGGATGGATGCTAAGTTAATAATAAAGAGATTTATAATGTTACAAAATATTTATATTTCAGATAAATGCTGTTCGTCTGAACTTTCTATTTATCAAAGGAACTTGAAAAAATTCTACTGAGCTGTTTTGAACATAATAATAAAAAAAATGTTTTTTTGAGCAGCAAATCAGAATATTAGAATGATTTCTGAAGGATCACGTGACTGGAATAATGATGCTAAAAATTTAGCTTTGAAATCACAGGAATAAATTATATTTTAAAATATATTCAAATAGAAAATAGTTATTTTAAATTGTAAAAATATTTCAAAATTTTACTGTTTTTTTCTGTACTTTGGATCAAATAAATGCAGGCTTGGTGAGCAGATAAGACTTCTTTAAAAAACATTAAAAATCTTACTGTTCAAAAACTTTTGACTGGTAATGTAAGTGTCACACCCCCGGACTTTCTTGTTGGTTTTTCCCATTTTCCTCCGCAGTTCTGAGTGTTTTTGGTTTCTCCCTTATTGTCTACACCTGTGTTTGTAATTAGTCTGTCTATTTAAGGTGTGTGTTTTCCCAGTACTCTTGTCGGTCTTTAATGTTATATGGATGTATTGTTTTCCCCTGGTGTTCCTGTGTCTGCCTGTATTCCGTTGGATTTATTAAATATACGTCTTTTATTTACGTCGTTGTTCGTGTGTTCCTGCCTGCATCGTGACAGAAAGACCGACCGAAACTGTTTTTTTTTTGCGTATTCCACCCCGTTTTGTTTATCATTCAGTTTTTCAGTCTTTTTGTTTCCGTAGTGTTTTCCCCCATGGATTCCCTCCTCCGTCTTGAATTCATCCTCCTCCGGCTGAAGCAGGGGGATTTACCGCTCGAGGGTTACACATTCATGTTCCAGCTTGTAGCAAACACCACCAGCTACCCGGACGACGCGCTCTGTACGTTCTATGACGCTAGCCTCAACGCGTCGTGCAGAGCGCCGTCGTCCGAGGATGGCCCTCGAGCGGATTTCGCCGCATTTGTGGAGTGGACACTGGCGAGAAACAGACCCGCGTTCCCCGCCTGTTCCAAGGAGCATCTCGCCAGTGCCACTCCGGACCCAGAGCCCAGCCAGCCACCCCGACCCGCGGATTATAAAAAACCCTTCACAGACGGAAAGCCCGAGCCCGGAGCGACAGCAGTATGGAGTGCCGACGGGGTCAAAACTGCTGATCAGGTGCGTGAGCCGGCCATTACATCCGCGACGGTGGAGTGCTTCGTGGAGCAAGAGAGGGCTGTAGAGAGCCCCGTCCACTGCACCACCACTGGGGGTGAGCAAGAGCACTCTGGGGACTTAATTGACTGTTTCACGGAAATACCCATCTGCCTGGATTTCCCTCCCTCTTCTGCCTAAGCCTGAATCTCCGCTGGTTCCGCCCAGCCTTCATGAATCCCCGTTGTCTGCTGTCTGTCCCCTTGCTCAACCTCAGCCCACCATCTGTGCGGTGGGTTCGCCGCGGGTCTGCCAGTCTCCATCGGTGTCATGGCTGGAGGATCCCTCACCATCGCCTCCAGCCTCAGAGTCCTGGACTCCGCCTCGGCCCTCCGACCCTGCGGCTCCACCCCGGCTCTCTGCTCCCTCGTCTCCGCTGTCGCCCGTCGGTCCACCAGCTCCACCAGGCTCCATCGTCCCTCCGGCTCCGCCCTGGTCAGTCGTCGCCCCACCTTCGCCTCTGGACTATACTCCTCCGACTGTGCCTCGTCGCTCCGTCCCACCAGCTCGTTGGACCTCCTCCCTCCCGCGGGCACAGCCTCGGCCCTCTGTCGCTCCGGCTCCGCCGCGGACCTCCGGATCTCCATCTCCGCCTTGGTCGCCAGAGCCTTGGGTTCCGCCTTGGCCCTCCGGATCTGCGGTGTCACCCAAGATCTTCGGCTTTCCGTCTCCGCATCGGGCTCTCCCACCACCTGCTCCGCCTCCGTCGGTCGGCCCCATGGAGTCGTCAGCCTCTCGTCCACCATGGCTCCTCCCTCCATCGGCTCCACCTTTGAACTCCATCATGGCTGAGTTCTGGGTCCCACCTGGCTCCTCCTGCTCCAGCCCCTTCCTGTCACCTCCTTGGCTCCTCCCTCCGTCACCACCCTGGACTCCATCTTGTGTCCTCCTCCCGGGAGTCCGTCCTCCACCTAAGCCCCCTCCTAAGACTTTGTACTGTTTCCTTTTGTCTGTTTGTCGGCACGAGGACGTGCCTTCCGGGAGGGGGAGGTAATGTCACCCCCCCGGACTTTCTTGTTGGTTTTTCCCATTTCCCCCCGCAGTTCTGAGTGTTTTTGGTTTCTCCCTTATTGTCTGCACCTGTGTTTGTAATTAGTCTGTCTATTTAAGGTGTTCGTTTTCCCAGTACTCTTGTCGGTCTTTAATGTTATATGGATGTTTTCCCCTGGTGTTCCTGTGTCTGCCTGTATTCCGTTGGATTTATTAAATATACGTCCTTTATTTACGTCGTTGTTCGTGTGTTCCTGCCTGCATCGTGACAGTAAGTTGTTATAACTAAGTGCAGCGGCCGTTTTACAGTGTATAAAATGCAGCACAGAAAACATAAATAAATAATATTCAGGTTAAATAATGATTATTAATATCTCAAACCCCTTTCAGGGCATTTCCACATAACCAGCAGGATTTATTTATTTTTATGTTGCTAAAGATTAATTAATTTGTTCAAGTTAGTCTTAAATAAACAAACACATTTATTTATCAGTTCATGATTAAAACAAGGAGAAAAAAATCTATTAGACAAAGGTAATTACCAAAATAAATTATAATAATAAATGAAGATATACTAAAAATAAGTCTTAATAGCCTATGCCATATTTGAAGCTTTTTTTTTTCCCCCTGGAAAACAAAAGCATTGTTTAAAAATGGCATATTTCTAAAACATTTGAGTGAAAAGGTCGTAAACCCTTGGAAGTTTTATAAAAGTTAGAAACTCACAACTGATATTACTTTCGGCTCACTCCTCAGGCTGGATGAGGAAGGTCAAAGTCAAGCACATTGTATTATGGATACAATGTTCTGCCCAGGTGTCTCTGCTGTAACCTGCACATTTTGGCAGATGTAGTAGGATCACCTGGTGTTTTATGCATGAAAATGTGCTTACTGTGCATGGTCCACACAAGAGTAGTATGGTGAGACTGGATGTCATTTGAAACATTCTCTGACACAGAATGTCAATGGCTGAAGGAAGTGCTTTGCAAATGTCATCCACGACAGAGCTTGTTCTTTAAAACTTGCACTGAACTTGACTTGCAGTCAGTTCGTCTATTAGAAAGGCTGAGATTGCCTCCCCCTGCCAATTTCCCCAGTCTGTCAATATGATCGAGAGATCCTGTGTTTCTCCATCCCGATGATGCAAGAAAATCATTTGCAAAGCTTATTTCTGTTCAGGGATTTTGACCTAAATTTAAATATGTCTATTTATACTCTCCATCATGTAGATATTATTAGTCTTTTTTCATTGTCTGCAACTTCCAACCGTATCATCACCCTACATTAAAGAGGTCAGTGAAGTAAGCAGGGAAAACCCTTCTCAGATAGCATCAAATGCTTTGCATTCTTGAAACGAGTGTGTGCTAATCCACGCCGTGCTTTCCTGTTTACCACAAGGGCAATTACTCACTGGGGAGCCTGGGGTAGTTACAGTAACACAGCCCAGCTCAATTTATTTCCTGCTAAACCCACAAATTACAGCTTTCTTTTATGTACCCCATGTTGCTAGGTTAGTTTAATTACCCAACAAGGCTTATGTGTCGTAATTACCGTGTTTACATCTATCGCCTTGTTGATTTGTGATTGTCTGGCTTGTAACACAGAACTGACGCTTTGTTTCATGCCTACACTTAAAGCAGAGACTGATAAAAGTTGTTTTTATATGGACTAGACTTAATACGAAATGCGTAATTTTGTTTTTACTTAACTCTCTTCACAGTGAGTTTGATTGACAGGTGATCTGACCAATTATATCGCTGAATCTGCCATTTTGTCTGACAAACAAACCAGACAGGAGAGTGGATTTGACGTTGGTGGATTTGAGCTTAAAGGAGCAGTTCACTTTCAGAACAAAAATGTACAGATAATGTACTCACCCCCTTGTCATCCAAGATGTTCATGTCTTTCTTTCCTCAGTCGTAAAGAAATAGTTTTTTGAGGAAAACATTTCAGGATTTCTCTAATGGACTTCTATGGTGCCCCCGAGTTTGAATTTTCAAAATGCAGTTTAAATGCAACTTTAAAGGGCTCTTAATGATCCCAGCCAAGGAAGAAGGGTCTTATCTAGCAAAATGATCCGTTATTTTCTTAACATGTTTACAACTTATATACTTTTTAATCTTAAACGCTTGTCTTGCCTAGCTCTGCGTGAACTGTGTATTCCAGTTCATGACAGTTAGGGTATGTCAAAAAACTCTGATCTCATTTTCTCCTCCAACTTCAAAATTATCCTACATCGCTGCAGAAATATCGACCCAGTGTTTACAAATTGAACATGCAAATAAAATTTAACACCCTTTACAAAAAAAGGTAAAACAGCAATGTAGGATGATTTTGAAGAGAAACTGAGATGGGAGTTTTTCGACATACCCTAATGTGAACCGGAGCGCACACAGAGCTAGACAAGATGACCATTTGAGGTTAAAAAGTATATAAATTTTATTTTTTTTTAGAAAATAACTGTTCGTTTTGCTAGATAAGACCCTTCTTTCCTCTGCTGTGATTGTTTAGAGCCCTTTGAAGCTGCATTTTGGACGTTTAAACTCGGGGGCACAATAGAAGTCCATTATACAGTATAAAGGGAAATCCTGAAATGTTTTCCTCAAAAAACATAATTTCCTTACGAATGAAGAAAGAAAGACATGAACATCTTGGATGAGAAGGGGGTGAGTACATTATCTGTTAATTTTTGTTCTGAAAGTGAACTACTCCTTTAAAAAAGCTGTGTATTGACGTCTTTCTGTGGTTGAAACGATACCTTCTGGTTTTCATTTACGTTTATTTCAAGCTATGACTAGTAGAGATGATCGTTCACGTCCTATGTAAACTGAGGCACTACAACAATCTGTCAGGACACATTAAAGAGCCACAATGAAAAGCATACACTTAGTTTCATAGCAAAAGTAACCTGCTGTGTCTTGTCTGTCTGCACGTTGTCAGTTTTCTCTTTGCTCTGCAATTTATTTTTCACTGTGTGAGAACATGATGTGTTGTGAGAGTGCCATGGCTTGTCGAACGGGTCTTTGTGAAGGGTCAATTAAAGGCACAATACTACATTTTCTCCACTAGAGAGTGCATTTTCAAAACAAACTATGAAACAAAGGCGTAGATTGATGATACTGTGATTGAGTTGTCGCCTTCATCCCCACAGCCGATGCAATCGATGAAAGCAATTGCTAATGATAGAGGATCACACGTCTTAAGAGCAGCGGAGCTTTTATTATGCCACAGTCGACCACTTCTGCCCCTTCCAGTCATGCGTATGTGGGGTAAAACAGCGCTGTTTTATCATAATAGATACATTTGAGTGTGTTGATAGTTCTATTATAATGCTACCGCTTTCTGCTTAATGCTGTGCGTTTGTCACCTGTCTAATACAACACATAACAAAATAAAGCATCTTTAGTGTTGCAAGTTTTCTACAAAATAAAACCAGAAATTAAAGGTGTTTGACGTCATTGGCAGGCAATGCAATGACCTGGTCTGTTACACTACTTAAATTTTTTAAATTTAAACATTCTTGGAAACTTTTGGGAGTAATGTAAATACACAAGTCATCAAAATATATAAATGTATTATACCCTTATTATATTATTATACCCTTTAAATAAAAGTAGTTTTTCCAAAAGAGTGCCTACTTTGTGGTTTTAAACACGTTTGTGTTTTTGACACAACTTTTAGTTTAATTATGGAGCAAATTGCATCTCAGGGGTCCTATGAGAAAACTGATCCTGTTCGGACTGGATTTTTTTGTGATTATGCTGAATTATTGGTTTCAAACATCTTAAAAAGTCCTTAAAATCGCTGCAGATACCCCTGATGATTAAATGTTTTGTAAAATCTAAATTCAACAAATATAATTTCTACTATAGCACTCCTTTTCCGGCCCGCTGTTTAAAAACTCCTGGTTTGGGAAACTAATCAAGTCTCAATAAGACTTAACACATTTTAAATGTTATTTTGATGATGCCTACCAGAATATTTTGATTATATTTTTTAACATTAATTTAATTTTTAGTTTTGTACAGAGGAGAAGTTTCCAGAAATCTGATCCTGTCCAGATTAGACTTTTTTGTGATTACAGTATATTATTGGTTTTAAAGATCTTAAATAGAGGCCTTGAAAAAAGTCTTAAATTTATTTTAAAACTTTGCAGATACCCCTGATGATTAAATATTTTGTAAAATCTAAATGAAAAAAAAAAAAAAAAAAATTCTAATTTCCACTACGGCACTCCTTTTCCGGCCCCCTGTTTAAAAACTCCTGGTTTGAGAAACTAATCAAGTCTCAATAAGACATAACACATTTTAAATGTAATTTTGATGATGCCTACCAGCATTTTTTTTTATTGTTTTTGATTATTTTTAACATTAATTTCATTTTTGGTTTTGTACAGAGGAGAAGTTTCCAGAAATCTGATCCTGTCTGGATTGGATTTTATTCATTTATTTTTTGTTTTTGTAATTGCAATATCTTACTGGTTTCAAACATTTTGATACCAAATGCCCACAAATATGATGTTATCCTTCAAGTTATGGTCCAAAAATATACAAAACATATCCATTTTAACTGTGTGAGAATAGTTAGTCATGTAATATTATACGTTTTCTTTTAAAATATTTTTTATTATATCATTTAGATTTTTTAAAAATATTTTTTTTTATTAATTTGAAAAAAAAAAGTAATAATAATTCATTTAAAACTGTATTTTTTTCTACTTACTTTTCTACTTTTTCTACTTATCATAAGAGCAAAATCTAATGTCAGTCAACCTCTAATTCATACAGTCAAACCAAAAATTATTCAGACACCAGATTTTTGATATTTTTTTACTAGTGGGTGCAGGACACTATAGTTAATTTATGTAAATGCGGTAAGTAGACTGTGTCATATTATACCCAAAAAAATCTTCATACAGTGGACTACTACTAGTAAAACTGATAAAAATTTGGGTCCAAAAGATTGATTTGACACTTTGACCTGACCACGTTTTGTACCTTTCTATCAAAGTTACTGACATAAAGATACATTTGTTCTGACACAGTTTAACTCTTGAGTTCTTGTCATATTTTATTACCATTTTCTAAACTATAGCAAATAAACTGTGATACTGTGAGAAGTGTTGAGGGTGTCTGAATAAATTTTGGTTTTACTTTATGTATTTACATAATACTACATTAACCAACATCAATACATGTACATTTTGACGTTGTAGTATTTTAAACTTGTATGTAGACTAGCTTGCAGTTGAATGTGCCTGTTTTTGAATTCTGTCAGTTTTGGTTTAGTCCTTGTATGCCCTTATTTGTTTTTTCCTGTCATTAGCATCATTCCCATCACCTGTCTTTGTAATTAGCACCCCTTTATAAGTTTGTTTGAGTTCTTAGTTTGATGCCTGGCTACAAGGTTGCTTTAAGCGATGTGTGTTTCTGTCTTCTGTGGATTTGCCTGTCTTGGACTTATTAGTTGCCAGTCATTGCATTCTTGTCTTCGTGCGTTCAATTCTACACACATCCGTGACACATACAGTGTTCATTTTATTTGTTTTGAAAATCTTAAAGGGATAGTTCACCCCAAAATGAAAACTCATGTCATTAATTACACACCCTCATGTTGTTCCAAACCAAAATGTTCGATGTTTCAAGATATTTTTGATGAAATCCGAGAGCTTTCTGACCCTGCATAGACAGCAATACAACCCACATGTTCAAGGCCGAGAAAGATAATAATGACATTGATAAAATACTGCGTCATGGTACTCTCGTGAAATCGTTTTCATTTTTGGGTGAACTATCCCTTTAAATTCTACAATTTAACTTTCTACTAACACCCCTTTGCAGCCTCTTAGTTTGAAAACTCTTGGTTTAGAAATCTGATCATGTCCGAATACGGCTTAACACATTTGAAATTTAATTTTGATGATGCCTACCAGCAATTTTTTTTTTTAATTCTATTTTTTTACCTAAATCTCATTTTTAGCCTTCCATCCTCCCAGTTAGCCTCCAGCAATATCCTCCTGCATGCTATAACATATATCAGTGTTAGAATATTTCCCTGACCAATTACCTAATTAGTTTTCCTGATAGTGAAAGCTTGCCAACACTGCTGATTCAGGTTGGCACAACGTGAGCTGGCTTGACAATGTGCTACTTTAGCACAAGTTCCCTGGCATTTACTCACATGCTGCACGTCTGTACTCTAATCGCCTTTTGTTTGGCTCTGATAGGAAATGATGACCAAACTGATAACTGAGACACCAGACCACCCTATTCCTTTCCTCATTGGCCATCTGCAAACCAAGCAGGAGAGTCCCGGCAGGATTCAGAGGACCCTGTCGGGATCTGCGGCACTGTGGGCTGAAAGCTCCTCAGGTGGGTATAGCTCAGAGTCCTTCATGCTGTTTTGCACATAGAGAAAATGTAGATCACCACCAGTTTCCTCCGTCTCTGTCTCTCTGTAGAATACAAAGGCACACGACGGGACTCCAGGGGATATGAAAAACCTTGGCAGATTCATCCCAAGAAGCCCAAGAAATCAAAGAGCGACCTGGCCGTGTCCAACATTTCCCCTCCGTCTCCTGAGTCTAAATCATGTGAGTCCCGCTGCAAGAGCGAAGCTAGTGTCATTACATCATTTTTATGTGATTCAGCTGGCTGTTAATCTGAGATCAGCCGAGCATTTTCAGAGATCAGAAATAGAGGAGACCGTCTGCACATTAGCGAACAATGACGACTTCTATCTTTAGATACTGCCATTATGGAGGCTATCAGCATGAGCTCTGAGTGAAACGTATTGCTGAGGGAGTTACTCGTATCAGAGTCTTTAATAATTGAATATGATGCTCCATTACTGACAGCGGTTCTATTTATGCCTGAGTGAAGGCTGACGGCCAGTTTTGGGGAAATGGGACGAAGGGAGATTGGTAATAAATGTAACTATTTTTTAAACAGTGGATGGGTACCTGTGCCCTTAGGCTTATTTAGATGCTCTTTGGAACACAAATTAAGATATTTTTGGTTAAATCTAAGAGCTTTCTGACCCTGCATAGACAGCAACGCAACTAACACGTTCAAGGCCCAGAAAGATAGTAAAAACATCGATAAAATAAGCTCTTCCATTATAATGGCAGTGAATGGTGGTCGAGAGAGAGCAAAAAAACAAGGATTTGTAAAGGAAAAACGTCTGAGGATTTTGATATAAGCCAAGAGGCTTTCCTTTGCTGTAAACAAAACTGGATTCTCACGAGAGTAGCATATTCTCACTAAAGCTAATACTACACCTATATCCTACGCTGGACCACCACTTTCTTGAGAATGCACATACAACAGTTAGCAGAAGCGATTACGGTTTATAAAGTTTTAAATATAGATATTTTTCTTACACAGATGCATCGATTCACATCACACGGCTTTTATTAACCCCCTAGAGCCATGTGGAGTACTATTTAGGATGAATGGATGCACTTTATTGGACTTCAAAATCCTCAACAGCCATTCACTGCCATTATAAACATTATAAACTTTTTAAATATAACTCTGATCGTATTCGTCTGAAAGCTGAAAGTCATATACACCCAGGGTGGCTTGAGGGTGAGTAAATCATGGGGTAGTTTTAATTTTTGGGTGAACTAATGCTTTAAAGGGGTCATTGGATGCAAAACTCACTAATATCCCACTTTTAAAATCAGGTCACACAGGACGACACACCGACAGAGGCTGCTCCCACGATAGTTGATTGACATGAGCGCCTTACCTTAGGCCCGCCCTCACCGAGCTGAAACAGTCCGACTCCGATCGCCATTGTGTGGACTCAGGTGCAGGGGAAGACGAGAATGTCTCTGATTGAGTGATTGAGGTGTTCTGTTGTTGGATGTAATAATGAACATAGCAGTCGTCATTTATTCCCGACATCTGAGCCGGCGAAGACTAACGTTACTTTAGTTTTTGAAAGGAAAGTACTAATCCTGATCTACATATGCGTCTACGTTCGTGCGAATCATTCGTGATGCAGCTTTACTTACAGCAGAAGTGAGTATAAGGGTTTTTATGCATCTTTGCAAATGGCCTTTCTTAATAATGTGCTAGTTAGCAAGTTTTGCAGCTAAACATGGCTAAACATGGCTAAAGTAAACAATACAGCTGGTCATCCCACTGCAGAGAGGTACGGGTGAGCAGAGCTCATTAGCATTTAAAGGAACATGCAACAGAATAGATTGCTCTAAAAAGGGCTGATTTTGACAAGGTAAAAAGAGTGTTTTTTACACTACCATTAAGAAATTTTAACCATAGTATATTATAGACTTCTCATTAAGACCCTAAAGAATGTGGAAAATGGGCATCCGATGACCCCTTTAAAGTGTATCAAGTATGAAGCATTAGGATTTCTCAATCGTCATTGTATTGCATTGCATTACTGTATATGTTCTGCCCACAACAATATAAACTTTAGAGTTTTGGTCATAAAACTAAGCATTTAAATATAATATTACTAAGACATGTTATTGGGAGATATAGAACTGATAATTCTATACATTTTTATATGTAAGTCTATTATAAAGACATCATTAGCTATGTTTCCATCCAGAGATGTGAATTTAACTTGTACGCAAAACTGGAATACCACATAAAACATTTGCAAATAAAGCACCGTTTCCATCCAAAAAGTTAAAAAGAAGAAAATCATCACTTCCTGATAAACTGGCACTAAATGTCACTAAGAAAAGTAGGAAAAAGCCACTGAATATAATCATTTTCATAGCAGACGAAACACGATAAATGCAGTCATTGCTTTCGGAGCTGGATATCTGCTGTTTGGGAATGCAGTTGTGTAAGACAGTTACACAGAAATACTTTGATGACAGACATTGCTCAGGCATTTAAGAATGACTACAACATTTCAGCTACTGTGCAGTGTTGCTGCTGGTTAGTCAAGTTATCCCGTCCCATCGTGCAAAGTCACATGACTTTTTTGATGCGCATCGTGGAATTTATTTGGTAAATGTGTTTCCATCTTAGTTTATGCGCATTTTTTTTTCTTATCGGATAAAAAGTTTATTCCTAGTTGTGTGCATAAGTTTTTTTTATGTGCATTTTGGCATTTCCATCCAGCATATTTTTTTACTGCGATATTCCAAAATGTGCATGGTGCAAAGGTGGATGGAAACATAGCAAATTACAGGATATCAGAATTTCATTACTTTTTGACACTATAAATAACAAAATCTGCACCAAAAAGTATATTTGTGACCCTGGGCCACAAAACCAGTCACAATTTTTGGAAATAGAAATTTATACATCTTGAACAAATAAGCTTTCCATTGGTGTATGGTTTGTCAGGATAGGACAATATTTGGCCGAGATTTTTTCAACGATTTAAAAATATGAAATCTGAGGGTGAAAAAAAAAAAATCACAATATTGAGAAAATCTCCTTTAAAGCAATGCATAATACTATTCAAAAATGAAATTGTGATATATTTATGGTAGTAAATCATGCAACTTGATATTTACTTAATACCCTAATGATTTTTGGCATAAAAGAAAAATAATTTTGACCCATACAATGTATTTTTGGCTATTGCTACAAATATACCCATGCTACTTAAGACTGGTCTTGTGGTTCAGGGTCACATTTTTTAATTAAAATGACTTTTCTTTCTCCTAGAACTTCATATTATCACTATAGCATACTATATAAGCCATAAAAGCTTAAATAAAAACACGTAAGCAAACCATTTTCTTAGATTTCTTGTTTAAATTATGTCAGTGCTCAATAAACATTCAATTTTTCATTAAAAAAATGTCATTTTTTTAAAAAAAGTATTATTTCATATGTGAGGCTTTACAGGGTTAATTATAGTTCATGTAAACTTCCTAAATTGTTGTTCTTTTATCGAAAAGAAATATTTGCAAGTGTGTATGAAGTTGAGAGCTGCAGTAGATGTTCTTCTTTTTGAATGAATTATTCATTTAACATCTCTGAAGTGTCAGCTATGTCAGGTGTTCGCAAAAATCTAGGCTCTTGGTTTCCAGGCAGTGATGTTTCACATAATGATTCCAGAGCACATGCAAAATAAACACAATGTAATTTACACATCAAAAAAAAAAAAAAAAAAAAAAAAAAAAAAACATGCTGCAGTATGCATAGCATTTCTCATTTTCAAGCTCACACATGAGACTGAAAGGCAGAATCTGTTTTCCCAAAGCAACAAATCGTGCAGGACACTTCTGACTCGGATATACTATAGATCTCCCTGATTTATTGTCAAGATTCTGTCAGGGGTTTATGCAAATCAATAAACTCATGCATAAAAGCACAGTCCTTAAGGCATCAAAATACTTATTTCAGACCAATCCAAATGATCTCCCAGATTATCATAACACACTAATTGGTCGTTCTGGGTATCCAGCGTCCAGCTTTAGTGCTGTGGTGCTTGATCACAGAAGCTAATGAGCTGTTTTGTTCTTTTACCTGAGATAACCTGTGCTGTCATTGAATCATAGAGTTATGCTATTTTTCTAAAATATTTTTCTGGACAAAAAAAATGCAGTTATTACTGCATGCCATCATATCGCATACACACAATACCTTTTGTCCACATAGGCCATGTTTAAAGCAATTAGAGAGGCTTGGTGAATGTATTTTAGAGGTGTACTGGAAAACACCCTGTACAAAAATCATTTGCAAAACATGCACTGCACTGAAAGCAAATACCTCTGAGTCACAGCAGTGGCAAACACATTTAGCTTGACGTTGTGATTGCTCTAAATTATTCAGTGTTACACTTTTTGCTGCAAGTGCTCTTAGACTCACAGAGGTATTGCGTATGTCTGACAATCTGCGCACGTTTGGGTTTTTTGCACTGGGTCTATGCACAGTGACAACGCTAAAATAGTACAGTATATAGAGTCCTTGGTTGATGGATAAAGTAACATTTTCTTTAAAATGCTCAGCACTTGCTCAAATCAGGAGAGTGACTGCTGTTGATTTCTTTTGAATGTCATTTTTCCATATTTATCAGATTTTTATATTTTTCAACCTAGAAGAAGAAGAAGAAAAAGAAGAAAAAATGTGTCATAAGGAATTCTAACCATGTACCCCCCCCCCCCACATCAATTTACACTGCATACACCATAACTGCAAAGAAAATAAACAGATTTGCGACAACTTTGTAAAATAAGTACATTGCATAAGTATTCATACCCTTAACTTAGTACTTAGTTGAAGCACCTTTATAGCCTCAAGTCTTTTTGGGTATGATGCAACAAGCTTTTGCACATCAGCATCTGACAATTATCTGCCATCCTTCACCTCACCTCTTCACCTCTTAAGCATTGTCAGCTTGGATGGGGGCTGGCAGACATTTTCAGGTTTCTCCAGAAATATTTCATTGCATTGCATTCACAGAGTAGTCTATAAGCAACTGTTGCTGTGTGCTCAGGGTCATTGCCCTGTTGGAAGGTGTACCTTCTGTCAAGTCTGATGTTCTGAATAGAACTGTGCTGTGGACTTGCTATCCCAATATTTTGATGCATTGAACTTTCCTTCTATTTTGACGAGTCCTTCAGTCCCTGCCATTGAAAAACAGACCCACAGCATGTGCTACCACCACACTTTGCTGTTGGTGGTACTCTTGGTGGTATGAACAGTGCTTGGTTTCCTTCAAACATGATGCTTGGAATTGAGGTTCATCAGACCAGAGAATCTTGTTTCTCATAGTCTGAGGGTCCTTTAGGTGCTTTTTTGCAAATTCCAAGTATGTTTTCATGTGCCTTCACTGAGGAGAGGATTGAGTCTTGCCACACCACCATAAAACCCAGATCGATGGAATGTTTCAGTGATGTTTGTCCTTTCTATAAGTTTCTCCTATCGTCACATATGATCGAGGAGCTCAACTAGAGGGACCATCAGGTTCTTGGTCGCCAGCATAACCAAGCCCCTTCTCCAATCAATTGCTCATTTTGGCCAGGAAGCCTGCTCTAGGAAGTGTCCTAGTTGTTCCAAGTGTTTTTGATTATGGATAATGGAGGCTAAATGCTTCTGTGAACCTTCAATGCAGCAGAATTTTTCTCTGAACTTATCTCCAGACCTGTGCCTTGACGCAAGCCTGTTTCTTAGCTTTACAGGCAGTTATTTTGACCTCAGGGCCTGTTTTTTCCAGCTCTTAGAGCTTTTCTGAGAGGTGTGTGCCTTTAAATCATACTCATTCAAATGAATTTGCCACAGTTTAACTCCATTCGAAGTGTAGTAACATCTACAAGCAATATTAGTGCTCCTGAGCTACATTTCAAGTGTCCCAGAAAAGGGTATGAATACTTATGCAACAGGATCATTTCAGTTTTTTGTTTCATTTCAGGTCACAAACCTGTTTTGTGCTTTGTCATTATGGTGTATGGAGTGTAGACTGATGTGAAAAAAAGTGATGAAAAGCACTTTAGCATAATGCTGCAAAATGTGAAAAAAATTAAAGGGTATGAATACTTTTGCAAGGCACTGTATGTGGTTAAATGGCTTGCATGATTATCACATCACTATGGCTGTGATTTAATCATATAAACAGTGATGCGATGTGTGTTTTCGAGGTAAGCGCAGTACTGTGTTTATTTACACATGAGCAGCTCATGATCTGAAGTTTTTAGCGTCTCTGAGCAGCTCGGTTCATATAACCGTGAACATCACAAAAATGATGCAAGTATTACATTGTGACTTTAATGTTTGAACAGTACTGGAGGGGTGTTTAGCTTTCAGTTTTTAAAAGTATTGTATTTGTCTTCTGCTGCAGTGCCTCGTTCAATACTGCGCCCTACCTGGGACTGGAGGACCAAACCTGAGAGCCGGGACTTTGATGAGCTCAATCACATACTGCAAGAGAGCAAGAAGCTCGGGAAAGCCTTGGAGAACCTGTCCCGCAGTAAGTGAACCGACAGCAACCCAGTGCAACACATGCATGGAAATCTTAATCTTAAGGTAGAAAAGGTCACCCAAAAAAGAAAATTATGTGATTAATTACTCACCCTCATGTTTTTCCAAACTTGTAAGACCACCAGACTACCAGAAAGATAGTAAGGACCAGTGTTGGGGTTAGTTACTCAAAAAAGTAATATATTACATATTACATATTACTCTCAAAAATAGTAATCCCTTACTTTACTTTATTACTCCCTGGAGAAAGTAACTAGTTATATTACTAGTTATATTACTAGTTACTTTTTTTCTTACACAAACCACTGTTATTCTTAACAAAAAAGCAAACATGACCTACTGCGTGCATCCACGGCAGAATGCAAACAAACAAAGCTCCTTTAAAGCTGACATCTCAGTGCATACACGATCTCATAAAGCTCTTATAACACAATGGATATTATGCACAATTCATCTTTCATAAATGTCTACACTTTGTGTGTTGTGATTCGTAAGCACGCAATATTCAGCACTGTTCAAAACGTTTGAGCAGTGAGTGAATCTTAAACACCATTGATTGGCGATGCGTTCCATAAATCAGCAGATGGCTACATTTTAAAACATTCGATTTTAAATCGAAACTGCCTATTCTTGCGCTTACTAATCATATATGTTGTTCTTGCTGCTTTTGTGCAATAGATGAATAACTTTTTTTGTTTTTTAGATATTTTATGTTTAGATATTTCTATATTGCGGAAGTCCCGCGAATCATTTTAATTTCCCGCATCCCGCACACACACACACACACGAGTCTCTACCCGCCCGCACCAGCACACGCACTTGCCCATCAAGTTTTGTCCCGCGCCGCACCCGCACTCTGTTGCGTTGGGTCCCGCGGGTTTGCAGGTCTCTATTTGCAAGTGCCGCTCTGCTGCTGGCTGCCGGGTGTCGACCAATCGGTGATGGTAATTTAATGATACCTCGTGCCAAACCCAGACCAATCACTGTTCCATTCACGCCCCCCTCCCCTTCCCTTCTGTTCTCTGTGTTGTCGTGTGCCTTGTGTGTGATGAAGGTGCTACTGACAAATGTAACGCAAGTAACTAGCTCGGGAAAACTTTGTAACACGTTACACCCAACACTGGTAAGGACATCAATAAAATAGTCCATGTGGCATCAATGGTTAAACCTTAATTTTATAAAGCAACGGAATTCTTGAATAAAGCTTTATAAAATGGCGGTCAATGTCACATGGACTATTTAAGGGTGTGTTCACACTTGTCATGTTTGGTTCGATTAAAACAAACTCTGGTGCGATTGCTCTGTTAGTGCGGTTCATTTGAATAAGTGTGAACGCTGCCATCCGAACCCTGGTGCGCACCAAACAAGCGGACCGAGACTGCTTAAAAGATGGGTCTCTGTCTGCTTCCAAACAAACTCTAGTGCAGTTTGATTCAAATATGAATGCAATAAGGACCAAATACTTCTAAACGAATAAAAAACTGGAAGTAATGACAAGATGCGACAATATGCAACATGATTTCATGAACAAGCGGTGTATCCAAAACAAAATGAGCAGAGGGCAAACATGGAGCAACAAGGAGGTAAAGTGCCTTTTATGAGCTCTTTGTGAGTTTGCAGGTGGTGAAAATGGTGAGTTCCATCACTAAATATACATCATTTTACCTGACCAATCAGGTTGTGAACATATCACTAAGCCTTTAGGTTCTGTATCTTTAGGTTCGCTGTCAAAAATGCCAGTGTGAACGCTGGAAAGCTCTCAGATTTCATCAAAAGTATCTGAATTGTTTGAATGAAGGTCTTATGGGTTTTAAACAACATGAGGGTGAGTGATTAATGACAGAATTTTCATTTTGGGGTGAACTATTCTTTAAGGAATAAACTGTGTAACTGTGAAATCTGTCTGCTTTTGAATCATTGACTATATTTAGATTCAGAAGTTTATTAATGTATTATAAATATTCTAAAACAAACTCATTGTGTTGCAGCTAAAGGCTCTCTAGGTCAATGGTTTTCAACTGGTGGGTCACGACCCCAAAATGAGTCTCAGGTCCTTTCTGACAGCAGGAAAAAATAATGCTAAAAGCAAATAATAAAACGGCGAACTGTAAATAAACTGTCTTGGGCCACCATAGATTCTGAGTCCTGAAAACCAGTTGAGAACCTCTAATTTAGAGTGTCCAATAAACTATATTTCTGATGACACTGATTTGTGAATTATTTTCTTTGCACAGGCATTGCTGTTTCCGATGACTTTGACCTGGTATGATGCCTTTTATTTCTTTTTATCTGCTGTCCTATTTTGCAGTAATGGAAATCGCATACCGTTATGGATTTGTTTAGAAGATGAAGAAAAGCCTAGTTTGATTGATTCCGCTAAGCCATCTTCCTTAGTCATATTTCTCAGAATATAGTACAGTTTTTAAACTTTAATGGGCTGTGTCTTTTTTGGCCGTTTGCCCAGGCTTCCCTCTGTTCCCAATTTGGTATTTCAAATGAATTTTAAAACATTTAGCTATTAATGCAAATTAATTTCTTACTGTGCTACTGTTATAGAGGACATTTTCTCATAATTACCAGTTGCTGATAAACTACTGCAAAAGTGTTATGTCAAAGCTGAATTTTTTATTACTGCTTACCATGCGTGTCCTCCATTATTAAAATCTATTCACTGTACAAATGACTGGCCACATAAGTAGCTTAGATAATGAATCATACTTCAACATCAGTCCTTTTAATTATCACCTCTGTAATTGATTACTCCTTTGCATAACCACGGAATGTTTTATGTCTATGTCTCTATCTGTTCTTTTCTCTACTTGTCACACCTTGGCCTTCCTTTCAAAGGATCCTCGGGCGTATAGCTCCATACTGAGGCCGCGGGTGGTGGGTGAGTGGGTGGGCCGTGAGGAGGAAGACTTGGACCCCCTTGCGGCTGAGATGCTTCAGCCTCCCGTCCCAAGAGCCAAAACCGAGGGTTGGGTGAGCAAAGACAACAGCCCTGTTGGAAGGTGAGTCTTTCGAAACTCTTACGACTTACTTTCCTACGTTGAACACAAAAGGTGATATTTAGCAGACTGTCCAGGCTGCTCTTTTCCATATGCCCACATCCCATGTCAAAACTCAAAATATGTCATTTCCATACCCAAACTACATATTTTACAGTCACCGTTATGCAGATTGATCATAAACACAGCTAATAGGCTTCCTACCACAGTGGCCATCCTTCACAAAACTTATATTTTATTATCATAGATAGAATGCAAAATGTTTCAATACAAGCATTTCATTCAAATGTAATTTATGCAATATTTGAAACCTTTAACCCACGGGAGAAAATCAACCTGCCGCAACTGTTTAAAATCAGCCCAATTCCGTAGAAAAAATGGGGATTTTTTTGAGTGTGATATTGCGTTTATTGCAAAAGTTTGACGGCACAAGTGTGTAAATACATAAACAAAATAACACCAGGGTGTCTTTAAAAGCCCTCTTTTCTGCAGAACTACTTCCTTCTGCTACAAATTCAAATCTGAAGTTGACATTTTAACAGTTGAGCCCATGCCTCCATTACTAATTCCAAAATGTCACTTTACATCTAGCAATGAAGGAACATTGAGTTGCTTCATTGAAAGCTTATTGTATTACTGTATTAAAAACTCACTGGACTGGGTGAGTGTGATTACCTGGTTCCGATCCAGAATTCATCCTTCAGATCGGTCTTGTATTCAAAACAAACATTAGTTTGAGTATCTGCTGAGGTAAGCGTTATCTTTATCGTAACGTTAATATCCTTTCATCTGTTAAGGTAGGGTGACCATACTTGCCTCTTTTCCCTAGACATGTCCTCTTTTTGGACTTAAAAATTGCCCAAAATGTCTGGGATTCTACGGTTGCCATTCATTGTGCGCGTTTTTGTATTAAAGCCTTGCGCGGGATTAAGAAAATAATCCCACCAAGGCTTTAATACAAAAACGCAAACATTCTAATACTGAATATAATTTCCACGCGTCACAGAGTCGCTATTAATATGTATTAATAGAGTATTTAAATCGCTTTGGATGCAGCTCATGTTGGATGTAGGGTTGCCAAATCCGCATTTTTTCCACGGAATTGGGCTGATTTTAAACTTTTGCGGCGGGTTGATTTTCTCCCATGGGTTAAACGTTTGCAATATTGCATGAATTCCATTTGACTGAATTTTTGCTTGTATTGAAACATTTTGGTATGGAAATGAGATATTTTGGTATCAAAACTAGAAACACATGAACATATACAGTATATGGTACGTTTTATGTGACGTTGGTTTTGTAAGTGTCACTGCAGTTCTTATTTGAAATGTCCGTTGAGTGGTGCTATAACTCTAATGCTCCATGACGTTTTAAAATAATGTATCATCTGCACAACAGCTAAACCTACCTGATAGTATGAACAAAAGCGGATGTGATGTAAAAACGCAGTTGCAAGAATGCAGTTTTAGCTTGTTTTTCAATCTCTCATCTTTCATCTCTTTTATCGTGAGTCATGTTTTTTCATGGGATTTGTACCCAAGGATTCTACATCCTAAATCCAATTCCATACCGAGCAAGCTTTTCACGTCCAGAAAGCAAAACATATGGAGTTGTAATCAGAAATGTTTACGAAACGATTACAAGTGCTCATAGTTTCACCGCCTCTAGTGTTCATTTCTGTTGGTCTGATTGAGTTCATTCTAAAGTCACATAGACTTCAGAATGTAAAGTGTCATGTGGATTATTTTTATGGTCCTTTATTATGCAGTTTGTCATTTTGGAGATTGACATTCAATGGTCCCCATACACTTTCAGTGAATTCAAGTGATTGTATTTGTATTAGTGTTTCTCCGCACTTTTTCTTCCTCTTAAGTTGTTGAAAAGAAAGATTGTGACAGCCCATCACATTCTAATTTATTTACATAATAAAAAGTCCCATAATAAAGTGAGCCAGAGTTTAATAAAGCATATGTCATACTGTGTAATGTACTTTCTCTCAATACCTCCATAAAGCTGAGATGTTTTGTCAGGTTTTCAAATCAAAGAATGCCGTGCCGGTAACCCCACATAAATCCCTTGAGGGGAGATGTTCTTGAATGTGTCTGCATAGCACAGCTATGTCTTTAAAACAGCAATTGCAGCTCCTCGACCCTTTAAAGACGTTACCAGGGTGATTTTAATTGGCTGGTCTTTGAATGGAGGGCAGAGGCTGGCCGCAGAGAATGCGGCTAATTAGAAAGGATCAGATATTAAATAATAAATCATATTCAGAAGCCGGCTGACAGAAGAGACTTCATTCCATTAAAATATTCTTTCACTTGATTACAGTAAATTATAGAGCCTCGGGTCGATACCGCAGGCGTCCCCAGTGCACATAGTTGTACAAGTGCTGCCAGAGACTTTCATTACAGAGGACGAAGGCAATGGCTGCTGTGATCTCTAGCTTTAGTCCTCGTCAGTATGAATGAATCATTACAAGAGTAAACACATTCTCCTCTAGCATTGTGCCGTTGGGCTTCTTCTGTTCATAACGCATGTTTAGACCTTTGATGGTACAACAGTTCATTACAGTTGATGCTGGATGATTGTGTTTTTTATTTCAAAACTTTGAACAGTGGATTGATTTTTACTGAATATATTTATTTGGGTGTGTTCAGGATGTGGCATGTGATATTGACTTTTATTTGTGTAGCAAATGAGAAATGTAACTGAATAACATTTGCTTTAGGTGATGTTTCTTGCAAGTGAATTCTGCTGATACAGACTAAATGCTGCACTAAAATACTAAATGACAGTTTGTATGTTCACTTTTGATCAATTTAATGCTTTCTAACTGAATAAAACAAAGTAAATTCATGTCCCATTTACATTTTCTTGGTTTAATAACTCAAGGCAGTAACAATTTAAACAATATAGCTCCAATTATCAGGGTTTAAGCACTTCAAGGCATTTAAGCACATATAAAGGCATTACATATTATTTAGCAAGCCAGTAACCATCTAAACCTTTGATTTAAAAAAAAAAGCAATTTTGGCAAATCCAGGTAATTTACTATATTTTTTAACATTTGTGACTGTTGTAGCGGCAGCTGAGGTCCTATCTCTCGGAAACTTTGCATGCTTGTTTAGAATCACCTACTGCTTGTGCTCACCAGGTTTTGTGAAGTTTTGAGTTTTTGTATAGGCTTTATAGGCTTTTGGGTATTTTTGGACAGGCCCAAAATAGCATTTTTTTTGGATAGCACCACCAAGTGGCCAAGCTCCACGACTTTTTTCATGTGACCTCAGCTCTTACATACGCATTGTGAGTTTGCAGAAGGTTTCTTATTCCGTTCAAATGTTATAGTTGTTAAAGTAAATGGCCCTGTCTCTTTTGAATGTTTTGGTGCCCCTTTGCGGAGTCGAAAGTTTTCTTTAATATTTACTCTCCAGAAAATCTTCCTGCACTGGTTTGATTGGCAGAAAAACCTAAGACTAGTTCGCAAAAGTAGGTTTTCAAAAAATGCAGAATACCCGAACATTGACAGATGAATCTAGCGTGTGCCAACAATTCCAACGACTTAAGACCCTTGAGCCTACGGTGAACGGTTTAGGATTTATGAGGTTTTGTACTTTTGATTGTTGTAGTGCCCCCATCAGGCCGATTGGGCCGAGCTTTGGTAATGTTATAGACATTGTGAGTACTACCATCGCTCCAAGTTTCAAGTCTCTATGACTTACGGTTTGGTCTGCCTGATCAGTTTAACCATTCAGCTCACCATCCATCCTTTCTTCATTCCTACTGGATGGCTTTCACGTTTACAGCCAGTTGACTCTTCGTGGCCCTTGTGGTTTGTGTAATTTCAACCTTTTGAATGTTTTGGCATCCCTTTGCAACAGAGAGTTGAAAGTTCAACTTTTTTTGAGAATTATTGATATTCACTCTCCAGACAATCTTTCTGCACTGGTTTGGTTCTGATCGGCCAAAAAACGTAGGACAAGTTCACAAAAGTAGGTTTTTAAAAAATGCAGAATCCCTGAGTTTTGTTTGGTGACAGATGAATCTGACATGAGTCCAACGACATAAGACACTTGAGCTTGCAGCAAATTATTTAGGAGTTATGAACGATTTAGTACTTTTGTTTGCTGTAGCACCACCGTCAGGCCGATTGGGGCCAGCCTTGGTGACATTGTAGATGGTGAGAGTACTGCCATCCCTCCAAGTTTCAAATCTTTACGACTTACGGTTTGGTCTGCCTGGTCAGTTTTATGTGGAGATTGCTGATCCATTCAGACTGATTAGTGCATGCAGAACGAGCACAAACACAAGAAGCTGGATTTATTGCATGGACCAATCACAGCTGAACATAACCAGTCATATCCAATCATATTGTGATGGAGGCATTTTTTTGCAGTGTATTTGCAGTCTGTTTTGAACTTAATGACATTTCCGGTGACAGCTTTAGTTCCGGACTTGACACCAAAAAATGGGACTGTCCCCAGATAACGGGGATGTCTGGTCACCCTAATTGACAGCCCTAGTTCAAACCTTGCTTTGTCATTCAAGACATGAATCTGCAAGTCCAAAACCCCATGAGCAGGGGCTACAACTCTTCTCAATATCCCTGCACATGTGCTGAAGCACAGCAGGGCTGTTTTCAACACCTGTTCTGCAATTTGACATAGAGGAAGAAAACGGCAGCTGCTCTGTATAATGACCACCGCCTTCCCTCTTCTGGAACAAAACGCTGTTTTTCCCTCATAACCTCACCTTAGAACAGCGAGCCTCTCCTTAGCTGTCAGTCTTCGGGTGCTGCAGACAGACGGTGGAGGACGTCTGGGAGAGTGTCGAAGCTGGTGGGAAATTAGGTGGAGGCAGAGGTGGATTCTGGGAAGGGTTTTTGTGACTGATTATAAAGATAATAAAGCCCCAGTGTGGGACTCCCATTCCCTTTACACACAGGCAACATACTATAAAGCGTAAACCTCTCATTCTCTCTCTTTTTTCTCCCCTCCTCCCTTTCCGTTTCCATCTGACTCCTACGCTCCACATCGCTCTTCTTTCCTTACATTCATAAACATCCCCATCAACCCACTCTCACTGCAGGGTTCCAGTTAAAGACATTCATGGGGCCTAAATGCTCAGAAGTACAGTATACTCAGCTGAGAACTTTTCACTCTTTTGCAGCCCCTAAAGTGCCTACTTTAGTTTTGATTAAGGGCTGGGAGTTATTCCCAGGACTGTTTTTATGGTGGCATCGGATATTTAGTGTTGTAATGAGCTTATTTGCTGCAGCTCCAGAATGATTAGTCACATGACATTTACAGCTCAGGTAAAAAAAATGAGTATACATGATTTTTTTTTTTTTTTTGATTCATCCCAGTGACTTAAATCATTTGATTCTACAGACCAAGTAGACTAGTTATTTACAGGGATAGTTCACACTAAAATGAAAATTCTGTCATTTATTACTTACCCTCATGTCATTCCAAAGCCAGAAGACCTGCTAATTCTAGAGATTCACATACTTTTGCAACTCACAGATATGTAATATTGGATCATTTTCCTGAATAGGTAAATGACAAAGAAAATATTTAGTCTCATTTGTTTGACTGGGTTCTCTTGGTGTACTTTCAGGACTTGTGTGAAAATCTAATTATGTTTTGGTTCATATTTATGCAGGAATATAGAAAATCCTAAAGGGTTCACAAACTTTTAAGCAACAGTGTATATACTTAATAACAGTACCATAACCACGCTAATTATATTCCCTTTTATCCATTAATTACAATTAATTACAGCGCCATGCAAAAGTATTCATACCACTTATGTTAAACTGCTTTAAATTACTTTTTCTCCACATCAGTCTACACTCCATACACCATAATGGCAAAGCAAATAAACAGGTTTTTAACATCTTTGCAAATGTATTTAAAAAAAAAACCTTGATGACTGCATTGCATAAGTATTCGTACCCTTATCTGTGACAGTTGAAATTTAGCTCAGGAGCATTCATTTTGCTTGTAGATGTTATTACACTTAAGTTAACCTGTGGCAAATTCAATTAAATAGGTATGATTTGGAAAGGCACACGTGTCTTAATAAAAGGTCTAACAGTTGAAAATCCATATCAGAGCAAAAACCAAGCCTTGAGGTAAAAAAACTGCCTGTAGAGCTCAGAGACAGGATTGCATCAAGCCACACATCTGGGGAGTTCAGAAAAAATTCTGCTGCATTGAAGGTTCACAGAAGCATGTAGTCTCCGTTACCCTTCATCTACCCTTCACGAAGATGTTTGAAACAACTACAACTCTTCCTAGAGCTGGCCTCCTGGCCAAACTGAGCAACTAATGGAGAAAGACCTTGGCTAGAGTGGTGAACAAGAACCTGATGGTCACTCTAGTTGATCATATATTCAAATAGGAGAAACTTACAGAACTTACAGAAGGACAAACATCACTGCAACACTCCACCAATCTGGGCTTTATGGTGGTGTGGCAAGACTCAATCCTCTCCTCAGTGAAGACACATGAAAACAAACTTGGAATTTGCAAAAAAGCACCTAAAGGACCCTCAGACTGTGAGAAACAAGATTCTCTGGTCTGATGAACTTTAATTCCAAGCATCATGTTTGAAGGAAACCAGGCACTGCTCATTACCATGCCAAAAGTAAAGTGTGCTGGTAGCAGTCTCATGGTGAAGGACTCGACAGAGTAGAAGAAAAGCTCAATGCACCAAAAACCCAGTCCAGAGCATTTAGAACCTCAGACTGGGCAGAAGGTTCACTTTCCAACAGGACAATGACCCTAAGCACATACAGCAAAAGCGGCTTATAGACAGGGATGCACATAAGTAGTCCGCAGGTCCGCATTCGTGACCAAAATAAGAAAATGCGCTGTGTAAATAAGTAGAGCGCGCATTTACGCACCGACATGGTTGACAGCTGTTAATGCACAAATACCAACCCACCAAAATAAAAGCTATCTAATTTAGGTTTGAAAATAATGATAATTTAAAAATAATAATAATAATAAAAAGAAGTAAATATTATATATTTTACATTTACTATAAAATAATTTTATTTTTATTTAACACAGCCTTTTTATTTTAAAACATAATTTGATTACCACACTTTATTATTTTGTTTATTATTTTATTTTAAAAAAATTAAGTCCAATGAAATTATCATAACTATTATTAAGGGATTTTTTTTGTTATATTTAATGGGACACACTATGTGCAGCACAAGGACCAAACCAAATCTCCAGGTACTCTTATGAGAACCAGGCTAAACAACTTATGTGCACCCTTGCTTATAGACAACTCTGAGAATGTCCTTAAATGGCCCAGCCAGAGGCTGGAGAAACCTGAAAATGTTTGCTAGACCCCATCCAAGCTGACAGAGCTTGGGAGGTGAAGAGGTAAGGTGAAGAATGGCACATAATTTTCAAATGTTGATGTGCAAATCTTGTTGCATCATACCCAAAAAGACTGGGTTGAGGGTATGAATACTTATGCAATGTACTTTTTTCAGTTTTTTTTTTTTTTTAATAAATGTATGAAGTTGTGACAGTTCTGTTTTTGCTTTGTCATTGTGGTGCATGGAGTGTAGATTGATGTGGGAAAAAAGTAATTTAAACTAGTTTAACATAAGGCAGCAACATAACAAAACGTGAAAAAAATGAATTGGTATGAATACATTCACAAGGCACTGTAAAATTATCCATGTCATTGTTTACTCATTTATACACTAAGCCTTGTTGGATAGAAGGTAATAAAATATGGCTTACAGTATTTGATTGTCTTGTGTAAATGAAGTATCCATTATATATGCAAATACAAGAAGGGAGGCAGAGAGTTCACTGCTAATGAGTATGGTGTATCACTGCCATCTGTAAAAGCTGCATCTACTAAACCACCAGCTGACCTGTAGTCAGTGAATCTGCATTCGCTACACTTTCCAAATCATTCCTACTTAAAACATAGATTTGCTGTGTGGATTTTGAGGCATATTAAGCTTTCTGTCAGCAACTGAGAATGACATGCATCACCCTTATTAAGCTGACCTATTTGCGGCGTTTGTTTGGCTGACCTTTCCAGGTCACCATCTATCCTTCCTCCATTCCTACTGGATGGCTTTCACATTTACAGCCAGTTGCCTCCTCGTGGCCCTCGTGGTCTGTGTAATTTCAAGCTATTTACATCATGGTTATTCCATATTACTTCATTCTCAGCTTTGGTTTTGTGGTCTTGTTTTTCTTTTCTGAAGCAGCGAATGATTCTGTGGATACAATCTGTTCTGCCAGAAGGACGTTGTGGAGAGTTTCTCATCCCACAGGAACGCGGCAGCAGTACAACTTTAGTTCTGTCTAACAAGGATACCAACCCACGCAAGGGCTTACATAGTTTCAATGAATTGCGTTCATCTGAAGCAATACTTTCTCGCTTTCATTTTATTTTAGTATAGCACAGCCTTAGATTCATTGTTTGAAGCAGTCTAATGATTTGAACCCTGGTCAGGCCCCATCGGAGAGACAAGCTCTTCTGCATGACAGAAGCAGCAATGAGTAAACTGAATGTTTCCATTTATGAAGCTTGTTCCTAAATCATTATTTGTGTCAGCTGTGCTTCACTGCACTCTGTTTACCACATTCTCCTCCACGAGAACAAGTGCATTATTAAGTGAAATGACAGGATAAATCAGGTCACTAATTCCACCTCTGTGTAATTAAGCCAAACTGAGCTGGCGTTGTCACAACAGTAACATTTGTATTTATGTGAAACTCTATCAGCGTCCTGTACTGTAGATGTTGTTAGACTGAGATATTGTGGGCTGAATGCATTGTGATTTTTTTTTTCACTTTTGTGTGCATGAAACAATTAATGTGGTGCCAAAGAGGTGATTGATTCATACAGCTCTCTGCCCACAGAATGAATAGCATATTTGTTTTCAGAGTTTTCATCAATTCGTACTCATACTGCGATAGTCTGCTAGCTTTGTTTGAATATATTAGTAAAAAGGTGTTTTTAAAGTGATAGTTCTCCCAAAATAAAAATTCTGTTATTTATTACTCACCCTCATGTCGTTCCAAACCTGCAAGACTTTCATTCATCTTCGGAATACAAAGATATAAGAAGATATTTTTAATGAAATCTGAGAGGTTTCTGATCCTGCATAGACAGCAATGCAACTGACATGTTCAAGGCCCAGAAAGGTAGTAAGGACATGGTGAAAAAGTTTTGTTTTCTTTGCAAACAAAAGTTATTGTTGTAGCTTCATACAATTAAGGTTAAAGCACTAATGTCACATACAGTAGACTATTTTAACAATATTTTTACCACCTTTCTATGGGCCTTGACCATACTTGTGTTGCTGTCTATGCAGGGTCAGAAAGCTCTTGGATTTCATCAAAAATATCTTAATTTGTGTTCCGAAGATAACCGAAGGTCTTACAGGTTGGGAACAACATGAGTGTGAGTAATTAATGATAGAATTTTTATTTTTGGGTGAACTAGCCCTTTAAGGTACATGAACAAGATAAAAAGAATATTTCAAAAAGAAAAAGCATATTAAAATTTTTCTCTTGCAAACGCATTGCGTTTACAGAAAACTTCTTATCCATTATCAAAAGCAATAAAATATAGTTTTGCCTGCCTCCCATGTTATTTCAGTCACAAAAGTTTAAAAAAAAGTCAATTTCTTGGCGGATGTAAAGTTTCTGGGGGAAATGTACAGTGAAAGTTTTGTGAGTGACTGCAATTATTTTCTGAGAGAACGCAAAGGTTTTGTCAGCCAATGAAAATTTGCTTAGTGAAATGCGGTAGTTTTGTGGAGAAAAAAATGTTTCTCTCCAGAACACAAACATTTTTGTGAGTGAACGTAAAGTTTTTTGGGAGAATGTACAGTAAAAGTTTGCAAACGTTTTCTGAAAGAACGCAAAGGTTTTGTCAGCCAATGAAAAGTTTCTCAGTGAAATGCGGAAGTTTTGTGAAAAAACTAAGACATTTTTGTGAGCGAATGTAAAGTTTCTCAGTAATTTGCATACATTTTGTGACAGAACGCAAACACTTTTGTAAGCAAATGTAAAGTTTCTTGGGGGAATGTCCAGTAAAGGTTTTGTGAGAGAGTGCAAACATTTTCTAAAAGAGAACACAATGATTTTGTCAGCCAATGAAAAGTTTCTCAGTAAAATGCGGAAGTTTTGTGAAATAAAAAATTGCGAATGTAAAGATTTGTGACAGAACACATTTTTGTAAGCAAATGTAAAGTTTCAGATTCTTGGGCAAATGTAAAGTACAGGTTTTGTGTGTGAGAGAGAGAGAATACAAAGGTTTTGTCATCCAATAAAAAGTTTCTCAGTGAAACTCACGAACATCTTGTAACTGAACGCAATGGTTTTGTAAGCCCATGTAAGCCAAAGTTTCTCAGTGGAATATACAGTAAACGTTTGGTGAGAGAGCACATATGTTTTGTAGGAGAGTGCAATTGTTTCGTGAGCCAATGTGAAGTTTCTCAGTGGAATGCAGACGTTTTGTAAGCAAATGTAAAGCTTCTTGGGGGAATGTACAGTAAAAAGTGCAAACTTTTCTGAGAGAACGCAAAGGTTTTGTCAGGCAATGAAACGTTTCTCAATGAAATGCATAATTTTTGGACATTTTAAAGTTTCTCAGAGGAATATACAGTAAATTAAATGCATAAGTTTTGTGACAGAAAACAATTTTGTAAGCAAACGTAAAGTTTCTTGGGGGAATGTACAGTAACAATTTTCTGAGAGAACACAAAGGTTTTGTCAGCCAATGAAAAGTTGCTTTGTGAAATGCATAAGTTTTGTGGAGAAAGAAAATGTGAGCAAATGTAAAGTTTCTTTAGAGGAATATAGAGTAAAAGTTAGAGAACAGCAACGTTTTGTGAGAAAATGCACTGGTTTTGTAAGCCAATGTAATGTTTCTCAGTGAAATGCATAGGTTTTGTAATAGAACGTAAAGTTTCTTGGGGGAATGTACAGTAAAAGTTTTGTGAGAGTGCAAATGTTTTCTGAGAGAACGCAAAGATTTTGTAAGCCAATGCAAAGTTTTTTGGGGGAATGTACAGTAAAGGTTTTGTGAGAGTGCAAACTTTTCTTAGAGAACGCAAAGGTTTTGTCAGCCAATGCAATGTTTCTCAATGAAATGTGTAATTTTTGCAACAAAACACAGACATTTTTGTAAGCGGATGTAAAGTTTCTCAGAGGAATATACAGTAAAAGTTTCATGAGAGAGCACCACCGTTTTGTAAAAGAATGCAATGGTTTTGTAAGCCAGTGTAAAGTTCCTCAGTGGAATGTATAAGTTTGTGTGACAGAACGCAAACATTTTTTTCTAAGCGAACGTAAAGTTTCTTGGGGGAATGTACAGATAAAGTTTTGACAGTGCAAACTTTTTCTGAGAGAACGCAAAAGTTTTGTCAACCAAAGAAAAGTTTCTCTGTAAAAAGTGGAAGTTTTGTGAAAAAACTAAAACATTTTTGTGAGGTAAAGTTTCTTAGAGGAATATACAGTAAAAGTTTTGTGAGAGAGCGCAAACATTTTGTAACTAAATGCAAAGGTTTTGTAAGCCAATGTAGGCCAAACTTTCTTTGTGACAGAACACAAATATTGTAAGCAAACGTAAAATTTATTTGGGGGTTGTACAGTAAATGTATATTTTTGCGACAGAACATGAAAGTGTTGTAAGCCTGCTTTATCGGGGAATGCAGCCATTTTACGAGTGAACGCAAAAGCACTAAAATATTCCTACGTATCTCTTTATTTCTTCCTACTCATCTGCAGCGTTTAGGTTTGTACAGAAGCGAAAACTTAGGAACTGTATGACATAAAATGAGTAAGAAATATTAAAGATTCTGCTATATTTCTAGGTCACTAATGATAATTTGTATTGGAAAACAGTAGCATTAAATTAGAAAAGTACATTATGGAAACATTTTGAGTTTACTCGCTGAAATTCACTTCACAACAGACGCAAATTCGCGTCATGGGAGGGGCTTCTGCCAGGCGGCTCCAGTGTCGTTGCGAAATGGCTGACATGGATTTTGTTGAGAGGGTAGCTGCGCTTTATGTGCTATAGAAGGCTGAAAAACTGGGTAGACTCGTTCGGCACCGTGTCTGGGTCCATTGTTGTTGTGGCACGAATATTCGCCAAAGGTCGGATTTTTCAACTATTCACGCGAATCACACGTTACGCGCGTCAAACGCCCGAAACGCTCAATTCGCACGAATCGTGCCGCAGGATGTCTATCGCGTCTTTGCATTGACTTAACATGTCAATTTATCCCGCTTAACGCTTCATTCGCGTCTGGTGTGAACGCACCCGACAGAACTATGGTACTAAATTAATTACAAGTTTACTATATCCATATAGCATGGTATTTACACAGTACTCCAAGAACCTTAAAAATAACAAGGTACGTGGCTGTTTTTTGAGCTGAAAGTTCATTAAGGCATAGTGCTTGTGTGAATTTCAGGTTCAAATCTGGCTTGTACTGAAAAGATCAAAAAGCCTACATAATAATTCCATGCAATTGCAGAATACAGTGAAAGTGAACACAGTATCAGTTCTGAGTACTCTTTGTTTCATACAGAGAAATATGCTCATGTGAATGTTTATGAGCACTGGGACATGTGTTTCAACATTGCTGACGCTGTAGTACACTACTGGAGAGTTGGGAATTGGCGGAGTGACACCCAATTAGCCAAAAAAAGGGGAAAAGGGCTAAATGATTCATAGTAGAGAGATGTGCAGTATTAGCATAGCCATTAGCATAGTAATGTTCAGCTCAGGATATTAAAATAGCTCTGCTTTGGCCTTAACCTTTCGATTATCCATGAATAATATCATTCCAATAAGATAACAATCAAATTAAACCTCTGCAGACTATTTTTGTCACTATTTATCACTGAGACTTGGGAATAATTTCGCCAGTACTAGACATGCGAAGTGCAGCATATGTTCATTATTCATTCAATTTATTTCTCCATCAATTTGATCAGTATTGAATAATTGATCTGGTATGTTTGGCCCAGGAGTGAACCCTATTTCCAGGCTATTTTTAGTTATTTAAATATTTGTAATATAGATAAAAGTACATTTGTTCTCATGTTTGTTATATATTTAGGATTGCACATGTGGTTAGTTAAACTGTACAGCATTGCATCTTTCCAGACATAAAATGTCTCCAGAAGTGGATTTTTATTATTATTCTTCACTAGCATTTTTGACAATTTAATGTTTTTTTTTTTTTAAGGATTGGTTTACTGATTCACTTACCTCCATATTATTCAAAATGTTCATGTCTTTCTTACTTCAGTCGAAAAGAAATTTTTCTCCATAGGCTATAGTGGACGTCAATGTGCATCAGTGGGTTGAAGGTCCAAATTGCAGTTTTAATGTGGTTTCGAGGGGTTCTACATGATCCCAGATGAGGAACAAAGGTCTTATCTAGCAAAACGATCAGTCATTTTCTAAAAATGTTTTAAATAATATACTCTTTAACCAAAAATGCTCATCTTGCACTAGCTCTGCGATGCGTATGCACGACTTCTTAGATTTTCTTAGATATTAAAGCTCAGTTTCCCCCCCTTTCTCTCTCTGTCCACAGCTTAAAAATGGAGACCAAGGGTAAAGGCCTAAAACAGCAGCAACAGAATCACAAGAAACTTCTGGCAGCCATGTTGTCTCAGGACTCGTTTGACTCCATGCCTGACTCGGCTCACTCAGTCACTGAAGACGAGATGGAAGATGAGGACGATGCCATGGAGCTCCTGGGTAATGAGCGAACACACACACACACACACACACACACACACACACACACACACATGCACAGAAATATCATGCTAGCTTGTTTCTCACTTATTCCTCATCATAAGCACATAATCTACAGCAATCATATTCTCACGCATACCCAAACACAATTACATGTTTGCGGCTTATATCGCCACTGATTTTGAAGGATCATCTGCAGTCTAAATTGTGTCCTGAATGCCTTTTGATTGCTAAAGCACATTCAGCATCATCTAAAGAGTATCTCCTCATATATGCATTGAGAGTGAGAGAGAGCTCAAGTGTAGTATAGAATATGTTAGTTATAAAGTGTTTGCAATATGTATTGTGAATTAGTAGAAAGACAAAGATAACACTAAAAGACAGGGTGTCATCCAATAAAAGTTGTGTGCTGCTTATCGAATTGACGAATGCACATAAACTTAACATTCAAATGACAACTGAAAATATAAAAATAAAATCAAAATATTAATAAATACTGTAATATTACACTATCAGTCAAAAGTTTTTGAACAGTAAGCTTTAAAGAAGTCTCTTCTGCTCACCAACCCTGCATTTTTTTTCTAAATACAGCAAAATCATTAATATTGTGACATATTTATGCTATTTAAAATAACTGCTTGCTATTTATTTTCTTAAATTGATCAAAAGTGATGATAAAGACATGTATAATGTTACAAAAGATTTTTATTTCAGATAAATGCTGTTCTTCTGAACTTTTCTATTCATCAAAGAAACCTGAAAAATTCTACTCAGCTGTTTTTTGAGCAGCAAATGAGAATATTACAATGATTTCTGAAGGATCATGTAACTGGAGTAATGATGCTAAAAATTCAGCGTTGAAATCACAGAAATAAATTACATTTTAAAATATATTAAAATTGAAAACAGTTGTTTTAAATAGTAAAAATATTTTACAGTTTTGCTGTACTTTGGATGAAATAAATGCAGGCTTGGTGAAAGAGACTTCTTTAAAAAAAACATTGAAAATCTTACTGTTCAAAAACTTTTGACTGGTAGACAATATATACTGTAAATCAGTGATTATAAACCACTAAGCATGTAAGCAGACAGCAGCAAACAACACAGTCATACAGTTATTCTTAGAAAAACAAGGACAAAATGGCTGTAGATTGTATTATACTTTTCTCCACAGATTGTTACGTTTACAACCCCCATGAATCACTATGATTTATCCTCGCTGCTCCAATGATTACATGAGCGTGACATCCTAAGTCCCTGTTTCTGTGCTGGTGCCAGACCACCCCTCAGGTACCAGAGCTTTGTAGCAGTTTAGCTCTGTGGTAATAGCAGGTTGGTCCCTGCATGGGTGTAAGACGTAACCCAGCGCCTCCCACACAAAACACAAACTGTGCTTGCATGTGGCAAATCTGCCATTTTTAAACTTGAATAGAATTAAAGCTTAAATATAAGAATTGTTTTGGTTTGTAGAAAGCAGAACTTAATTTATGACAAAAAAATGATAATTACTCATTAATTACTCACCCTCATGTCGTTCCAACCCTGTAAGACCGTCCTTCATCTTCAGAACACAAATTAAGATATTTTTGATGAAATCCAAGAGCTTTCTGACCCTGCATAGACAGCAACGCGATGGACAATTTCAAGGCCCAGAAAGGTAGTAAGGACATCATTAAAGCAGTCCATGTGACATCAGTGGTCCAACTGTAATTTCATGAGGCTGTGTCGTTTTTGAAAGACAAATTAAGATATTTTTTGATGAAATCTGAGAGATTTCTGACTCTGCATAGACAACAATGGGTGTACCATGTTCAAGGCCTAGAAAGGTAGTAAGAATATTGTTAAAATAGTCCATGTGTCATCAGTGGTTCCAGTTGCCAAGTCTGCTGTTTTCCAGCAGAATTGGGCTACTTAGCACCCTTGCTGTGGGTTGATTTTCATGTCTGCGGGTTGAAGTGACCCTAGTATTGTGATATTTAGCCCCTTAATGTGAATTTTACCAGGGGAATCCCACTAAAAAAACATGTATTTCCTCCCCCGGAACGTGATGTGATTGGACTAGTTTTGGGCTAATTTTGAGTAGCAACTGGGTGAGGTTTGTTTAGAAAACATGACAACCCTGTGTGGTTCAACCGTAATTTTATGAAGCTATAAAAATACTTTTTGTGCACAAAGAAAACAAATAATGACTTTATTCAACAATTTCTTCTCTTCCGCGTCAGTCTTCAACAGTACTTTATGAAATTACGGTCTATTTACGGACTATTTTAATGATGTCCTTACTACCTTTCTGGGCCTTGAACATGTCAGTTGCGTTGCTGTCTATGCAGGGTAAGAAAGCTCTCGGATTTCATTAAAAATTTCTTAATTTGTGTTCTGAAAATGAATGAAGGTCTTACAGGTCTGGAACGACATGAGGGTGAGTAATAATGACAGAATCTTCATTTATGAGTGAACTATCCCTTTAAAAGTGTAGATTAAAACAAATGTTTGAGGATAATATAATATTAATAAAATCAAAGGCTACTTGAGTTTTTTTTTAAACACATGAGCAGAATTTTAAAAAGTGGATTTTGTAATAAAAAATTAAAATTATTACTTTTAAGTACATTTAAAGTAAATTATTATTTTTAGTTATTTAAAACTAGTTGTTTAGTTTTATTTAGTTTTAATAATCTTATGTCACGGTTGTCAATACATGACAACATATTTTACTTATACAAATGCTTGTCAGTACATTCAACAGTACCGTATTTAAAAGACTATTTGAAATAATTATTAGATGCAATATAGATTTAAAACAAATAGCTGTAATTACAGTTAATCCTACATCAGTGGATAAAAAACGTTCTTTAAAATTGCATTTAATATACATTTAAACTGTAATAAAAAAAATTAATTTGAAGATCAGGGTAAATTTAACTTTTGTCTTCTGGAAATCATTTAAGTATCTCCTGTAGCTTTTGAAGGGCAGTACTAAATGAAAAAAAAAGAAAAAGAAAAGATATTAAGGCAAAGTAAGAAAAATGTACACATCTTCATTCTGTTCAAAAGTTTTCACCCCCCAGCTCTTAGTGGATCGTTTTTCCTTCTGAAGCATCAGTGAGTGTTTGAGCCTTCTGTAATAGTTGCATATGAGTCCCTCAGTCGTCCTCAGTGTGAAAAGATGGATCTCAAAGTCATACAGTCATTTTGCTAAGAGTTCAAATACACAAAAATGCTAAAAACCTAAGAATCTGTGGGACCTGAAGGATTTTTCTGAAGAACAGCAGGCAGTTTAACTGTTCAGGACAAACAAGGCACTCATGAACAACTATCACTAAACAAAAAAAAAAAAAAACAACAACAGTTGTGGATCGTTCAGGTAACAACACAGGGTCATTTTTATAAATTCAACTATTTTTTCTCTTGTGGACTATATGTAAACATCTTTAATGTCTAAAAATCCTATTCAGGTCAGTACTAAATAAAAAATAGCACATTTTGTATGATCCCTCTTAGTTTGGTAAATGAATTAACGTTTTGCAGATGTACGCAGGTGTATGTAAACTTTTGACTTCACCTGTAAATGCCGTCTTCGCTGTTTTCCATGTTCGTGGAGTAAATATTTTCCCCCAGCTTTTTAAAAATGCCTGGAAGCTGGTGTTTCATATGCGTTTGGCCAATCAGCGTACACTTGTGCCACTAAAAATTCCTATAGAACTGTTTACTCTGAAGCAGGATCTAATTTAGTCCCCCCAAATGGAGTTCCTAGAACTAAATGCATTTCTATATCCTGCAGTGCGAACACGTCAAAAGCGTGAACTTCCGCCAATGTAAAAGGCAGAGACTGTCAAGGCAAGGTTTTGAGTGAATAACGACTTAAAAATTGTTGGTTTGTCACACAAAGCTATCGCATGGCTTCAGGAAACTTGCACAATTCATATGAACCACTTTTATTTTGCTTTCATGATGCTTTCAGAGCCTTTCTTCCTGGTCACTTCCACTCTCATTGTATGCGACTTAGAAATGCTATAGCATCGGCTTTTGTGTTCCACGCAAGATAGTCATACCGGTTTGGAACAACATGAGGGTGAGGAAACTGACAGAATTTTCATTTCTGAGTCAACTATCCCTTTAAATAACCTTTTCAAGCATCAGCGTTTTATTCTCGAAAGTGGTACTGAAGAAGCTTTTCATCAAGTCGTGTTCTTTTTTCGTATGTGAGGGTAAAGAGTTTGCCTTCTGACACTCCACACAGAGACCTGTCTGGGGCTGATTTTGTTTTGTTCTTTTTGTGGGACGTGGTGTGCCCTTGGTTGTGTGTGTCTGTTAGCAATGACCTGGTGAGCTGAACTGCTGCACTGAGGCTTTCTCCTGCAGAGGATGCTGGGAGATAATGAGATTTTCTGTGCTCTGAGGCAGCGGCAGAGAGGGCGTGCAGAGCTGGGATGTTGGGATGGGAATACTTTAGTGATATTTCAACAACCGTTTTCTGTTCTCCATCATTCCAAGAGTCTTTTCTCTGACTATTAGTGATTGCTCATTAAAACTCCCACTTAATTACGTTTAGTTTGACTTCTTTGACCGAGAGAGCATGTTGTAGAGCTCCCTGAAACTTTCCAGTTGCACTTGCCGTCATTAAAGATGCTCACCTGAGTGCCTGCTAGAAGCCTTTTTACCCCCTTAGCAGCCCAATAACTCAATAACTGCAAGAGAAGATGTCTATGGCTATGTTCAGAATACTATACTACTAGTACTTTTTTTTCTGAAGTATATAATAAATGTATACTGTGTGCATTATATATGCCTACTAAATTTGCCATAATGTGCAATAGACAAGGTTTTCAAAGTTTTAATGCCAAGGAGCTTCAAATATGATGAAATCTTAAATAGCTATATATTTGCACATGGAGAATATATAAATATATAACTATATAAAATATGACTACAAATTCATTTATATTGTATAATAAAATATAATGTATGATATGTTAGTGTTATTAGTACTTAGACAATTTCAACACAATTAATAAGTATTTTTTAACAAAAAATTGAATTGCCTTTTTTAATTTCAGTGACCAAAATAAATATTACTTTGAAAAAATATATATATAATTTGAATTAATAAAAAATAATTACAATTATAACATCATTGAAATAAATAAATAAATACATTTTTATGAATTAAATGTTAGTGTTATTAGCATAACATTTTAAACACAATTATTATTTATTTATTATTAAGTATTTTTAACAAACATTTAATTGGCTTAACATTTAAATGTTAACTTTTCAAATTCAAAAACAAATAAAAATATTAATAAATAAATAAATTGTATGCATTATTTTAATTTAAAAAAATATTTTTAACAAAAATTTAATTGGCTTTATATATTTTCAGTGATTGAAATAAATATTACTTTATTTTTTTTTAAAATGTACTTTTAATTCAATTTTAATTTTAAATATTAAAAAAAATTAAAAGGATAACCTAATTAAAATAAATAAATACAGTTACAAATTAAATGTTAGTATTATTAGTATGACATTTTACACACAATTGTTAAAAAGTAAAAAAAAAAAATCTATGTTTAGCAGAAAATGTATTTGCTTTATATTTTGTCAGTGATCGAAATAAACATTTCTTTGAAAAAAAAATTTAATTAGATTATAATTTTAATTATAAATAATTCGGTAACACTTTATAAATAAGGTTCGTTAGTTAACATTAGTTAACTATATTAGTAAACATGAACTAAGCATTAACAATACTTCTACATCATTTATTAATCTTAGTTAATGTTAATTTTAGCATTTACTAATGCATTATTAAAATGACAAGTTGTGTTTGTTAACATTAGTTAATGCACTGTGAACATGAACAAACAATGAATTACTCTATTTTTATTAACTAACCTTAACAAAGATTAATAAATAGTGCAATAAATGTATTGTTCATTGTTCGTTCATGTTAGTTAATACATTAACTAATGTTAACAAATGACACCTTATTGTAAAGTGTTACCAATAATTCAAATGATAACATAATTAAAATAAATTAAAAACTAAATAACCAAAATACAGTTATGAATTAAATGTTACTGTTATTAGTATGACATTTTAAAGACAATTGTTATTTAAAAAAGTATTTTTAACAAAAATTGGCTTTATATATTTAGTCAGTGATCAAAAGAAATATTAAGTTTTTAATTTGATAATAATTTTAAATATTTTTTAAAAAATTCAAATGATGACCTAATTAAAATAAATAAATAAATAAATAAATAAATACAGTTATGAATTAAATATCAGTGTTATTAGTCATTTAGACATTTTAAACACAATTTATTTTTAAAAAATATATATTTTAGCAATTATTTTATTTGCTTTATATATTTTGTCAGTGATCGAAAGAAATATAACTTTTACCTTTAATTAGATTAGAATTTTTACATTTTTTTAAAATTATAACCTAACTAAAATAAATAAATAAACAGTTATGAATTAAATGTTAGTGTTATTAGTATGACATTTTAAACACAATTGCTATTTATTTTAAAAGTATGTTTTAACCAAAAATTTAATTAGATTTATATATTGTATGTTGTCAGTAATTCTTTTATTGACATTATAATTTTTAATTAATAAAAAATAACATTATAACATGTTTTTTTTATAACGATGCTATTTTTCTCACTGTTAATAAACTAGTGCTGTCAATAAAAAATAACAAAAAATTAAACAATTAGTCTGATCATTTCGACCAGTTTCTAAAAGGCAGAATTAAATATATGCGTGTGTGTGTGTGTGTGTGTGTGTGTGTGTATAGTATATCAAATACAAGCATAGTATATCAAACTAAGCATATTTCTTTAATATTTTAAGATGCACGTTCATTTTGACATCCTTCAAAACATTTTGTAACATCTCTTTTTTGACTGCCAAAAGATTACAAAAGTAATCTTAATCTTCAGAATATTGTATTGAAATATGCTGTAATATTACGACTACTACAACTACTAATAAATGAATGTAAATGAGGCCTATGCCTTATTTCCCATCTGTATTTTCTGCTTAGCACGAAACACACTCCTCTTACTGTGGAGCCCTTGCTCTGCAGTTTTAAATAGATATTGGATACGGTTTGCAGCTTTGTTTTCCAACAATGTGTGAGTAGACAAAGCCATATAAATCATATTTTACTCCAAATGATTATAGACTTATTGATTTGATGAGAGAGAGATATATAAGGATATGTGGCTCTCAGATGAACTGCTCTCAGTAGTTGCAGGCTGATGGAGTTCCTGGTGTCTGGTAGTGGCATGGGCTCATCACTCATATCGAGCACCCTGTCAGACCAACTCAGACAAACAGCGAACAGATGGAGGAGAGTCATCAAGACGGGACTGCGTCTTTGGATCTCATTTCTTGTGTCAGTCGTGAGGTCCCTCCTGACAAAATGGAGACAACAGCGTGACCCTTGGTCTCATTAGAGCATTATCGCAGAGAGCTGTAAAGGTCAAAACCACTATCATGTGGTTAATTAATCCCATTTGGTTGTGTAGGAAACAATATTACCTCAGAATACAAACTTGCGCTTTTTAAAAGATATCTGAACAATGCTCATTCAGTTTTTAGATATATAAGGAGATCTTAGTTAAACACTCAAAAAAAAAAAAAAAAAAACTCAAATCTGGCTCTTTCATTGCCATTTAAAACGATATATCCAGTTTGCATGAGCGTATACTGACCTCTAGTGGTCGAGATCAAAACAGCATTTTTTAAACTCAATTATTGTCAATTGTTCTGTTATAAACCTCCTCATCGATCCTCTCCTTCAGAGTTTGCATATGTGCAGCATTGCTGTGAGAATCATTTGAGTCCATCACTCACTGATGCCATCTCTCTCTAGAGAAAATATGGTGTAATTGCGTTTCAGACCCTCTCCCCACCTTGCTAAATGCTCTATAGAGAAATTAACTCAATTCAAGAGAGTGTAATTATGCTAATGAATAAACCTTGTACCTGATGTCTTCAGCCCACTGTTGTTGTTTTTTCTCATTTATCATGCATTCAGTGGAGGTGCTGCTCAGGCTGTTTACTGAGCATATTGACTGGGCACTTGAGGGAATCAGCCGCTGTGCTGCTCTAATTGTCTTGCTCCTCTGGCAATTCGGTGAAACTGCAATGAAATTTGTTTTTAATATAACACAGCTTTTGGGAAAACTGGGGAGAGCTGCTTAATTTTGTTTTTCCCTTTAAATATATAATTTTTACCAATAGGGTAGAACATGCTTTCATATAGCTCAAACGTCGGACACAGTGTTTCATTTAACAGATTTTTTTCCGTTCAGTTTTGTTAAAAGTTACTGATACAGTCAACCTATATAATTAATTATTAGTTTTGTCCTAAAACCCTGTGATCTTTAGGTGTAATCGACTGAGGTTGGATTTAAAGGGATAGTTCACCCAAAAATCTAAATTCTGGCATTAGCTATTCACCCTCATGTTGTTTAAACCCGTAAGGCCCCGATCACACCGAACGCGTCTTTTAGTTCTAAAAACGCGAGGCGCACAGCACTGCCTTTTTTGGTGACTTTTAATAAAAGAGCAGTGTGCTGCGGTTTCTTTATGTTGCTAAGCAACGACCAAAACAGCTGTCCTGTCAGTCAAATCAAAGGATTATTGCGCGAGCGCTCTAAAATCTTAGTTGTTTGCTGTTTAGTAAACTGTCATATTAGCAGAAACCCTAAATAATACAGCTCCGGGTTACCCACGATAGACAGCAAAGGTTTCTCCTCTATTTCTTGCAGTCTCCGGACTTTTTAAGCAACGGTAAAATTCCGTCACCACAACAGAAGGCCCGCCTCTCCATTCATTCGATTGGACAATGGAAAAGAACGCGAATGACGTTGGGCGTTTTTCCGCTCAGAGTTGATTTTTTTTCAACTTCAGGCGCTCAGAGCGCTCCTGCAAAAACGCGAGGCGCAGCAGGCGGCGAAAACGCGAGGCGCCTGGGGCGCATAAGCAGCGCGTAGAACGCTCACTGCCAACAGAAAACCATTCAAAAGAGGCGCCTCCAACTGCAAAAACGCGTTCAGTGTGATCGCGGCCTAACGGTGCGTTCACACTACAGCGTCAAATCCACGCTCAGTGCCGCTGGCAACGCTACAACGCCACTGCTTTGGGGTGTGTCAAATTTAGGGCAGAGCACGCCTCTGAAAAACAATGTTCACACCCTATTTATGTTCCATTGTCTTCTTTTAACGGCGGTTCGAAAACTAAACTGTAGCATATAATGAAAACATGCAAAGTACATTTACTTTTGCTTGACTTTTTCAATAATATGTGATTTCAGCTCAGTAATCCACCAGTTTCAGAAACACGCGTCATAATCTTGCCTTGCCTACTCTTCACAGCGATTGGTTGTCGCCGGCGTTTTGCGCTCGAAATTTGCATAAAGTTGAGAAATGCCCAACCTTTTGACGCTCTCAGCCGCTCTCAACGCTTTCTCCGCGCCACTTCCAATCCCAAAATGCACCACGCGACCGTTTACGCTCAACTTCCACATGAATGAATTGAAAACGCTCGCTTCACCCCGCTCGCTACGTGCCAGTGTGAACGCACCGTAAGACCTTTATTTATCTTCGGAACAGGAATGAAGATATTTTTGATCAAATCTGAGAGTTTTCTGACCTTGGGTTGACTATTTTACCAAAATTCTTACTACCTTTCTGGGCCTTGAACGTGGTAGTTGCATTGGCGTCTCTGCAGGGTCAGAAAGCTTTTGGATTTTATCAAAAATATCTTAATTCGTGTTCCAAAGATGAATATCCTAAATTGTGTTCTGAGGATGAATAAAGATCTTACAGCTTTTTAAGCCTGTTTTTCTCTAAGTTTTATTTATCTGTTCTTCTCTAAATTTCATGCTATTTGTTTGTTTGTTTAATATTTTTTTAAATATTAATAACAGCTACAGGAAAACTGAAAAAGTTTTTTTTTTTAAACTCTGTTCTTCTCTAAATTTATTTATTTATTTCAGCTTCAGGGAAAACAAAAAAGCTTATTAACACTTCTCTAAAATGTATTTGTTTATTTATTCATTTAATTGTTTGGTTTATATATATATATTCATAACAGTTTCAGGGAAACTGAGAAAAGCTGTTTTTTTGCTCAAATGTATGTATATGTATATATTTATATGTATTTATTTATTTATTTATTTGTTTGTATTTATAAATTTTAATAACAGCTCTGTTCTTCTCTAATTAATTAATTAATTTAACAGCTTCAGGGAAAACTAAGAAAAGCTTCTTAACTCTGTTCTTCTCTAAATTTCATGTTGTTTGTTTGTTTAATATTTTTAAAAATATTAATAACAGCTACAGGAAAAACTGAGAAAATCTGTTTTTTGCTAAAATTTATTTATTTATTTATTTATTTATTTGTTTGTATTTAGTTATTTTAATAGCAGCTTTTGGGAAGACAGAAAAGCTTATTAACTCTTCTCTGATTAAGTTATTTATTTATTTATTTATTTATTTATTTATTTATTTAACAGCTTCAAGGAAAACTGAGAAAAGCTTCTTAATTCTATTCTTCTCAAAATTGTATTTATTTAATCGATTCAGCTTCAGGGAAAACTGAGAAAAGCTTCTAAACTCTGTTATTCTCTGAATTTTATTGATTTATTTATTTAGTTAAATAACTTTTAAATAATATAAAATAAATAAAACATTTTAATGTGTTTGAAAGACAAAAGCATTCTTAAGGCATAGCAATCCATGGTTAACCCACTGAATGATAATAAAAATAAAAATTAATGTGTTCATCAGTAGAAAATAGTAGTAGAAAAGAGGAATTAAGGAGAATCAATAATGTATGTATAAATATGTAATCATGTAATAATCAATAAAAAAGTAACTGTATAACTGTCATTATAATAAGAACAGCTAATTAATTAACAGCATTAATAACAGCTTTTTTTTGCTAAAATGTATTTATTTATTTATTTATAAGTATTATTTCTAAGTAATATAAATATAAAATAATATTTGAATAATAGTATTTTTCTATTTTAAATAATTATTTAAAACTAAATAATTTTGTTTATTGGATAGCACATTTTAAAAACCTTGTAATAATCTCAAAATTACTGTTAAAACATAGTATTAATTATTAAATGAATATTACATTAGTTTATGTTAGGTTTTATTATTATTATTATTATTATTATTATTAGATATATATTACTACTAGAGTTTGGCTTTGGTAATGTCAGCTTTTTACCACTAGAGGGAAATCCTAGTTGTTGTTTTTTTTTTCTTTATTTGAACTGCTTGAACTGTTGAAGCAAAAAGAACCAAAGTTCATTTGCTGACATAACATTGTTTGTAAAGGGTTACAAAAATAAGACATTAGTTATCTGGAAAATTACACATAACAGTCATAAAACTGTTGTCGACCCAAAGTCTGCTTTCTGGGATTATTGACATTAAAGAATAAGTTCTTTGTATAAACAAATCAATAAACAAAAGCAGTCTCCGTGGAAAATGACTCACAACGGTTGTATATGAGATAAATACATGTGGGGCCACTCATCACATATAGTCTGCACACAGTCAACCGCATTTTCGACTCTTCAAATGGGGTTTTTGAAGCAAAACCCTGTTTTTGGCAGAATGTTGTTGTCTTTTGGTCAGCTAATAAACCAACATGGTAGAAACCCCTTTTCCCAAGACATCAGTGCTTTCCCATGCCAGAGCAACACTAAAGATTGCCATTATGACTTTCATGGCCTCATGAACTTGATGAAGATACAGATGAAGCCGCACATTTACAGTAAATGATGTCTGAAGAGAGAACTCACGGGACACTGGTTGCTTTTTTTTGCTGCGCCAGCGTTTGTAGCGATGACAGATGCTGACAGATGTGTGTAAATGAGACTAAAAGAAATAGTGTAGGTCTATTCTCAGGTTGTTTTACATGTCTGAGCTGTGGCCACTCGGCAGCATGAATAAGCTGTTTCTGCCAGGGTGTTGAGTTTCGGATTTTGTGGCAGGGGCCTTTTATCTGGTATAGACTCTGAATATGAGTCAGGTCACATCTGACACTTTTTAAATGTGAGAAATTGATTTATGAAGGATCATTCATGTGGGATGATAAACCGTGCCCTTGTTTCACATAGATCTTGAGTTGTAAAGCTCTCTCGTGTTGGACGCCCACCCGTATGGCACAACTAAAACACCCACTCTGTCTCGCTCAGAGAGACCCAGATGACATAGCAGCCGAGAATCTCTCCAGTGTGGTTTGTTGGTTTGGCTAACAATAAAAAAACATGTGAAAATGTGGGAATTTTTAGGAATCTCCAAGCGCTGAGGGAAATATTGTAGTCTGATTCATTGGTTTTTGACTGTTTTGTATATAAGTGGAGTTATCAGTAGCATGTAATTTCTGCGCCTTTAATAGGACACAATATTTATTGAATTGATTTGCAAAAATAATTGAAATCCCAGTTTGGTAAACCTTGACATAATGTAATGTTTAATGCACTTCATGTTGTTAATAACAATAAATTAAATATATTTTCTTTTTCTTGAAGTCGAGCTAGTGCAATACAGGCATTTGTGGTTAAAAAGTATATAAATTTGTATTTTTTTTTGTTTTTATAAAATAATTGTTTCACTAGATAAGACCCGTATTCCTTGGCTGGGATCGTGTAGAGCCCTTTGAAGCTGCACTGAAACTGCAATTTGGACCTTCAACCCTGTTGGATTATGTAATGCGTGAAGTCGAGCTAGTGCATGACAAGCATTTGTGGTTAAAAGTATATAATTTATTTTTTTTTTTTAGAAAATGATCAATCGTTTTGCTAGATAAGACCCGTATTCCTCGGCTGGGATCATGTAGAGCCCTATGACGCTGCATTGAAACTGCAATTTGGACCTTCAACCCTTTTGGATTATGTAATGCGTGAAGTCAAGCTAGTGATTATTTCTTAAATAAAATAATTGTTTCGCTAGATAAGACCTGTATTCCTAGGCTGGGATCATGTAGAGCCCTATGAAGCTGCACTGAAACAATAAATTATATTTTCTTTTTCTTTGGATTTTTATATCAATATGGTACAATTTAAATCATTGTAATAAACAAGTTAGGCCAAAAGTAATCTAAACATAATTAAAAAGTTAAATGTTAATTAAATGTTTTCCTCAAAAAACTTTTTTTTTTTTTTTGTCCTGGAAGTGAACTTTTCCTTTAATTCAGTAAAAACTCTTGAGTTTAAAGCTCAAAAGGAATCATTTGTTTGTGTATGGGACTGCACTGATTGCACTTTGTTTTGATTCCCTAAAAATAATCAGTTCATAAGAGTCAGACTGAATTGGACTACACTAGTCACGCTATACAGTATGTTGTTGCATAAACCTGGGAGGACAACTAAGGAAAAATTAAGGTTTTTGGAAATTAATGAAAACATTTCAAGATTCTATTCCATATAGTGGACTTTAACAGGGATCAACAAGTTGAAGGTCAAAATTGCAGTTTCAATGCAGCTTCAAAGAGCTTTAAATGATCCCAGCTGAGGAACTAAAGTCTTATCTAGTGAAGCGATCAGCCATTTTCTAAAATAAAAAATCTAAATTGATATACTTTTGAACCACAAATAATTATCTTGCACTAGCTCTGCAACGTGTGTCTACGACTTCATGCATTACATAATGACACTGGAAATGTCACCTTGGTTAGTTCTTCATCTGTGCACTTCGGCAGCGATCGTTTCACTAGATAAGACCCTTATTCCTTGGCTGGGATTGTGTAGAGCCCAATGAAGCTGCACTGAAACTGCGGTTTGGATCTTCAACCCTGTTGGATTATGCAATGCGTGAAGTCAGCCTAGTCTAAGACAAGCATTTGTGGTTAAACGTATATACATTTGTATTTTTTTAGAAAATGATTGATCGTTTAGCTAGATAAGACCCATATTCCTCAGCTGTGATCGTGTAGAGCCCTTTGAAGCTGCACTGAAACTGAAAATTGGAACTTCAACCCTGTTGGATTACGCAATGCATGAAGTCAAGCTAGTGCAAGACAAGCATTTGTGGTTAAAAGTATATAAATTTGTATTTTTTTTTAGAAAATGCTGAATTGTTTTGCTAGATAAGACCTGTATTCCTTGGCTGGAATCGTGTAGAGCCCTTTAAAGCTGCACTGAAACAGCAATTTGGACCTTCAACCCTGTTGGATTACGTAATGTGTGAAGACGAGCTAGTGCAATACAGGCATTTGTGGTTAAAAAGTATATAAATTTGTATTTTTTATTTTTTTTAGATAAAATAATTGTTTCACTAGATAAGACCCGTATTCCTTGGCTGGGATCGTGTAGAGCCCTTTGAAGCTGCACTGAAACTGCAATTTGGATCCTCAGCAATGTTGGATTATGTAGTGCAAGAGCTAGTGCAAGACAAGCATTTGTGGTTAAAAGTATATAATTTTTTATTTTTTTTTTTAGAAAATGATCAATCGTTTTGCTAGATAAGACCCGTATTCCTCGGCTGGGATCATGTAGAGCCCTATGACGCTGCACTGAAACTGCAATTTGGATCCTCAGCAATGTTGGATTATGTAGTGCAAGAGCTAGTGCAAGACAAGCATTTGTGGTTAAAAGTATATCATTTTTTATTTTTTTTTTTAGAAAATGATCAATCGTTTTGCTAGATAAGACCCGTATTCCTCGGCTGGGATCATGTAGAGCCCTATGACGCTGCACTGAAACTGCAATTTGGATCCTCAGCAATGTTGGATTATGTAGTGCAAGAGCTAGTGCAAGACAAGCATTTGTGGTTAAAAGTATATAATTTTTTATTTATTTTTTTTAGAAAATGATCAATCGTTTTGCTAGATAAGACCCGTATTCCTCGGCTGGGATCATGTAGAGCCCTATGACGCTGCACTGAAACTGCAATTTGGACCTTCAACCCTGTTGGATTATGTAGTGCAAGAGCTAGTGCAAGACAAGCATTTGTGGTTAAAAGTATATCATTTTTTATTTTTTTTTTTAGAAAATGATCAATCGTTTTGCTAGATAAGACCCGTATTCCTCGGCTGGGATCATGTAGAGCCCTATGACGCTGCACTGAAACTGCAATTTGGATCCTCAGCAATGTTGGATTATGTAGTGCAAGAGCTAGTGCAAGACAAGCATTTGTGGTTAAAAGTATATAATTTTTTATTTTTTTTTTTTAGAAAATGATCAATCGTTTTGCTAGATAAGACCCGTATTCCTCGGCTGGGATCATGTAGAGCCCTATGACGCTGCACTGAAACTGCAATTTGGATCCTCAGCAATGTTGGATTATGTAGTGCAAGAGCTAGTGCAAGACAAGCATTTGTGGTTAAAAGTATATAATTTTTTTTTTTTTTTTTTTTAGAAAATGATCAATCGTTTTGCTAGATAAGACCCGTATTCCTCGGCTGGGATCATGTAGAGCCCTATGACGCTGCATTGAAACTGCAATTTGGACCTTCAACCCTGTTGGATTACGTAATGTGTGAAGTCGAGCTAGTGCAAGACAAGCAGTTTTTGTTAAAAAGTATATAATTATTATTATTTTTTAAATCAGTTGTTTCGCTAGATAAGACCCGTATTCCTCAGCTGGGATTGTGTAGAGCCCTTTAAAGCTGCACTGAAATTGCAATTTGGAACTTCAACCCTGTTGGATTATGTAATGTGTGAAGTCCAGCTAGTGCAAGACGAGCATTTGTGGTTAAAAAGTATATAATTTTGTATTTTATTTTTTTGGAAAATAAACGATCGTTTCGCTAGATAAGACCCGTGTTCCTTGGCTGGAAACATGTAGAGCCCTATGAAGCTGCACTGAAACTGCAATTTGGACCTTCAACCCTATTGGATTATGTAATGCGTGAAGTCAAGCTAGTGCAAGATGAGCATTTGTGGTTAAAAAGTATATAAATTTGTATTTAAAAAAAATTAGCGATTGTTTTGCTAGATAAGACCCTTATTCCTTGGCTGGGATTGTGTAGAGCCCTATGAAGCTGCACTGAAACTGCAATTTGGACCTTCAACCCTGTTGGATTACGTAATGTGTGAAGTTGAGCTAGTGCAAGATGAGCATTTGTGGTTAAAAAGTATATAAATTTGTATTGTTTTTTTTTTAGAAAATAATTGTTTCACTAGATAAGAACAGTAGTCCTCAGCTGGGATCATGTATAGCCCTTTGAAGCAGCACTAAAACTACAATTTGGACCTTCAACGCTGTTGGATTATGTAATGCGTGAAGTCAAGCTAGTGCAAGACAAGCATTTGTGGTTAAAAAGTATATAAATTTGTATTTTTTTCTAAAATAATCATAATTTCGCTAGATAAGACCCATATTCCTTGGCTGGGATCATGTAGAGCCCTATGACGCTGCATTAAAACTGCAATTTGGACCTTCAACCCTGTTGGATTACATAATGCGTGAAGTCAAGATAGTGCAAGACAAGCATTTGTGGTTAAAAGTATATAAATTTGTGTTTTTTTAGAAAATGATCAATCCTTTTGCTAGATAAGACCTTATTCTTCAGCTGGGATCATGTAGAGCCCTTTGAAGCTGCACTAAAACTACAATTTGGACCTTCAGCGCTGTTGGATTATGTAATGCGTGGAGTCAAGCTAGTGCAAGATGAGCATTTGTGGTTAAATAGTATATACATTTGTATTTTTTCTAAAATAATCGATCATTTTGTTAGATAAGACCCGTATTCTTCGGCTGGGATAATGTAGAGCCCTATGATGCTGCATTGAAACTGCAATTTGGACCTTCAACCCTGTTGGATTACATAATGCGTGAAGTCAAGCTAGTGCAAGACAAGCATTTGTGGTTAAAAGTATATAAATTTGAATTTTTTTTTTTTTTTTTGAAAATAATCAATCGTTTTGCTAGATGGGACCTGTATTCCTCAGCTGGGATCGTGTAGAGCCCTATGCAGCTGCACTGAAATTGCAATTTGGACTTTCAACCCTGTTGATCCCCATTGAAGTTTACTATATGGAGAAAAATCCTGTACTGTTTTCCTCAAAAATCTTAATTTCTTTGTAGATTGCATGGGGGTGAGTAATTTATCAGGAAATTTGAATTCAGGAGTGAACTAGCCCTTTAGCATTGAAAAAATACTTTGCCTTTAAGAAGACTCTTGTTTATTATGCTGCGATTAATCCTGTTTTACATGATCCTGTTTTATGGTTATCATTTTAATCTGTTTCACTTGATCCCCCCCAGATGACGCTAACTCTTGGTATTTTATAGATGTGGTGCGATCGCAGTGGATTAAGCGATCAGGGCGCTGCTTTTGTTTGTGATGTAATGGCTGCCTGTCTTGGCAGCCGCCGCCATCCTCTGCTCTTCCCTGACGCCAGGAACTCTCTCCAGAATGCAGAGACACAACAGTTGCCCTGGCCACGGTGTAAACAAATAACAGAGATGCACCACTGTATCCAGTATGTGCAGTGCTTGTCAGGGATGCCGGTGATGATGGAACATGCTGGTGTAAATTACAGTGATCTTCAATCTTTCATCTGAAGGAGACTTGGTTGTGGCAACTATATGGTATCTTTGATACGCTGATAAGAGGGGAAAAAATTCCCTCATGAAAAATTATTGCTCTTATATGGCTTTTACCACACACTTGCAGATGCATTCCCTAATCGTGTGCACTTGTGCCAAGACGCTGCAAGCCGCAGCTCAATGATTGATTGTGTAGGCCACAGTGAGCCATTTATTAAAACTGAATGACAGCTAAAAAGATCCAGTGAGAGTATGATGTAACCCACAGAGCCCTAGAGGATTTACAGTTGAGCGAAAACCTCAAAATATGATGTATTGTAAGAATGAACCCATAGACCTAACAACAAACATATCCAAAAATCAGACTTGTAACAAACAGTGAGTCATGTTTGAGTCCAGGCGTCGTGGATGTGAATGGTCTGTTTTGTAATCTTGCGATAATGTTATTCCACACACAATGCCCCTGTGAGTTTTATCTGAGAGTTTGTGCGTGTCTGCGTTTGTCGGATTTGTTTCTTGGTCCTCATGGTGTGATAACAGGAACATCACCTCTGCTATCAACAGTCAAGCATTTTTGCAGTCAAGCATGGCAGGTGTTTGCTGGAGATGCAGAATAAATGTAGGGGTTGTTGAATGAGTTATTGCTTTTTGAGGGCTTTCTTTTACTTTTACTGTCAGGAGATGCTGAATATATCTGGCAGTTGCATGAATGAATTTTTAGGGCCAAGGTTTTCAAACTGGGGTTCCAGGAAAATAAAATGTCACAAAAAAGCATAAAAACATTTGGTAATGTTTTGGAAAGTCTCTTATGCTCACAAAGGCTGCATTTATTTTATACAGTAATACAGTAAAACTACAGTACAAAATACAGTAAAAACACACATAATATTTTAAAAGGCTATTGCAATTTAATCTAATTTAAAAACGTCTAGGTTACGAAGGTAACCCTCGTTCCCCGAAGGAGGGAACGGAGACGTTACATTGGGATCTCGCCTGAGAGACCGATCACCTCTGAGCCTTATTAAAAAGGCCAATTGAAAATTGGCGAGTGGACGTGCGCGCCGGCCACGCCCCCGTACATACGGGTATATAAGATGGCTGCGCGCACCACTCAGTCAGGCTTTTGCTGAAGAGCCGGGAGAGCCCGGCGTCAGCGCGACGCCAGGGGCGTGGCAGGGGAATGTAACGTCTCCGTTCCCTCCTTCGGGGAACGAGGGTTACCTTCGTAACCTAGACGTTACCCCTTCAGTCGAATCACTTCGACGTTACATTGGGAACAAACCCATGGAAAAGGCCACGACCCTGACGCCGCGTTACGCAACAGCTTCACGTGCTGACAAGTATACGTGCCGGCAGGCGAAGTGTAACGTAACCTTCCCAACGCCCTGGGGCCCAATAAGGGGGCCCCTCCAGGGATGCCAGTTGTACTGAAGCATGGGTTGGGGGGGCGGAGCACATGCAATTTTACATGTGGAAATAAGAATAATTCAATATATCCATAAAAAGTTTTTTGGGGATATACGAGGGAAACAGCGGTCTCCTCCGCTGGAATAATAAAAAACTAAGCCACAACCTGCGGGGCGAAGGAAACCCAGGCAGGATCACAGTGCAGGACTACTCCGCGCCTAGCCCTGACTGCGGGGCAGGAGGACCCAGGGTTCGCCGGAGGGAACATTCTGGGAAATAGCGCACGGATCCACGTGGGAATGGCGCAGCAAGCCGACACCAGCCGGTCTTCCCGCTCGCCTGAGAGTCCCTAAGTTAGGACACGGGAGAACGGCCTCTACGCAAGGTTGGAGAACCAAGCGAAGGTAGGGTGTCGCCCAGCCCGCAGCTTCCGATTTTTACATCTGCTGGTGAGGTGCCATGAACCAAGGATCACGGCTGTCCCTGGGTATAACAGGGAGGGGCATCTACCACCATTTAGCCAACCTCAGTTCGGGGAGCATTCCCTTTCTGCGAATCCCGAGGCAGATGAAGCTGCTGGTGCGGCTGAAGTGCCGAGTGATTCAGTCTCACATATTTAACGACACAACATCGCACGACTGGGTCTGCCTCCTCCAGAGCAGAGCTTGCAGGTCTACCACCTGGTCGCGGAAAGGCGTGGTGGGGACCTTGGGCACCGAGCCGGGGTCTCGACGGTAACGTGGAGAACGCCGGGCCCGAATTCTCGACACACTTTGCTGGCAGAGAAGCTTATAGGCCCTCTTGATGGGAGCCAGGGCAGTCAGGAGCGCTGTCTTAATGACAGGAACTTTAGCTCGACTGAGGCCCGTGGCTCCAACGGAGCGACCCGCGGCCCTGAAAGGCGACGGGGAGGCCCACGAGGTATGAGGTGCGTGCTAAGCACCTCTGAGGAACCTGAGCTTGTCGGTAACTTACCCTCTTAAGGAAGCCGGGGCAGTCAGGAGTGCTGTCTTAATGACAGAAATTCTAGCTCGACTGAGGCCCGAGGCTCCTGAGGAGCACCCCGCGGCCCCGAAGGGCGACGGGGGGGTCCCAGAGGGTATGAGGCGTTACTTGACAGAGAAAACTTTTAGGTCTCCTGCCCTCTTAACGGGAGCCAGGGCGGTCAGGAGCGCTGTCTTGATGACAGGAATGCTAGCTCGACTGAGGCCAGTGGCTCAATTGGAGCGTCCCGCGGCTCTGAAGGCGACGGAAAGGCCCCAAGAGGGTGTGGGGTGCGTTCTGGGCACCTCTGGGAAACCTCACGGCCAGTGAATGCTTACCTACTTAGCTCCATCTACTGCATGTGATACGCGGCGAAGCAGCTGCATATACTTAGAGTGAGGGAACAGTCTGCGCTCAACTCTCCTGCAGGAAGGGAAGCATACTGCAACCGTGTAACTCTGTGGAAAGCCAGCAAATAGACCTCATCTCAGTGCGAGCCTGCCTAGTCAAGGGAGCTCGGTACTGAGTGATAATTGTATCACGGCCTGCGAAGGCCGGAGAGGTCTGGGTGTCATCCCGTGCCCTACAGGGAGGGACTGCCGCGAGGGAACGGTTACTAGACCTGAGTCTGGGTGGGCCATTCTTGTAGCGCAACCAACAGACTTACTCCTCGTCCTCCCTGGACTTGCACAGAGTCTGTGCAAGGAGGCTCGCTGGGGAAGGGCGTACTTGGGCCCCGGAGGACAGCTGAGTGCCAGCGCTGCTCTGAAAGAGGCAGCTGGTAATGGGAGCAATCGGGGGCGAGCGGATGTGGCTGGCCTACCGATATGCTCCAAACTAGCTGCGTCACGGGGTGGAGTCGCCATCCTGCAGGTGGTGGACTGCCGTGAGAGCCGATAGGCTGCACGGTTGAGTTTACCTGCTTCAAGTGAATGGCCAGTAGCAAAATCTGCCACGTACTCCCTGGGAGCAGATGGAGAGGCTGTAAGCCTCTGTCGTACATGGCAACCCAACCCGTGGTGAGCCACGGGCTGGCTTGTCGGCCAAACTGCGGGAAAACGCCAGTCCGGAGTGGGCCGAGATGCCATGCCCATCATGGGACTCGATCGTGCTGAAGCGGTCTCACATGAACAAGCTTAGCGGCTCTTAGCGGCTAGAGCTGTCATGTGCCCCAGGAGCCTCAGTTTGAGAGAACCGCTGTGTTGTGCCTGATTGATTCAGGAACTACAGCACTGACTGCGCGCTCTTAGTAGTAAGGCGGGCTGTCTTGAGGACCGAGTCGGGCTCCCGACCGAGGAAACGAATTTCCTCGGTTGGCCTGAAGGACCAGATGGCGGGGGTGCCGAGGCACCAGGTCCCAATGTTCGCACAACGGAACTCACGAGTGGGCTGGTAAAGCACCAGTCGAAGAGACGGTTGAAGACGCGAATACCTGTCTGCCGAAGAGGGGACAGGGGAGCTCCCATGGCCTAAGAAGGCAGGAAGGAGAGGGACTAGCCAAATGGAAGCACCTCGCGCTGAGCGCTCGATCCCCGGGGCAGACCGCCGAAGGGGTGTGCGCCGGGGAGATCGAGACGCGACAGCGGGTGCCCTTCAGGCAGATGGCTGCAACCCAGCCCTAGAGACGGAACATACTTGTATGTGCGTCGTCGTGAGCATGTGTGCCGACAGCCTAAGAAGGGATCGGAACAGAGCTCCATCCAGGGCGGATGTTAACCCACCACTCTAACTGGACACGTGAAGTCAGGACTCTTATCAAACCCCGACCTCGTCCCGGCTGGAGAGACAGGCTGGATCGCGTCCTTCGCCAGTAGGAACGCGACCTCCGCAGGCAGAACAGAGGCACGCCTGTTTCTGAATAAAGAATGTAAGGGGTACCTGTGAGTCTGGGCGGACGCCTGGAGCCGGGCCGTACCGTCCGTATCAACCAGTGTAGTGGTATCAAGGGAACGTTGACCGGCGTGACCGTGGTGGGGCAGCCTGGGGAAAGACAGGGAAGGAGACAAAACCCAGAAGGATAACGTCCTGGAGAAGTGTCTAACTGCACTAAGCAGTGCTTACCTACTTCCCTGGTTCCCGCGCTGGCGACATCCGGTCCCGAGTCTGGTTCCGAGGAGTGGAAGTGCTGCTCAGGAAGGAAACTCGGGGCCGGGGCCCCAGAGGTGAGAAGGCTGGGTCTTTCTGTGATTTCAAATGACCGGCTAAGTCCCGCTTCCAGCGGGAGTGCCGACAGAGTAGCTCTCTCCACCTCCGGGGGTGCTCGCATCAGGGACGCTTCGAAGCTCGCCTGCGAGGGTCTTCCGTCGCAGGACCCTGAGAGGCGAGCGGCGTCCCTCTCCCACGGGCGGCTCGACGTCGGCTGCGAGCCTGGATCGTGTGGCTCAGCAGGGGACGGAGCTGCGGGGGGACGCCCTCGGCGACAGGCAGGCGGAGGCGGGGGCCCAGGCGGCGGAATGGTAACTTCGCGGCGGGGCAGGATATGTTGGACGGCCTCCGTCTGCCTCTGGACCGTTGGAGCGCCAGAGGAGATGCCCAGCCCGAACGACGGGGAGGCGTACTGCTCTGGCATCTCGACGGGGTATGCTGATGGGCGGAGGATCGCAGGCTTTTGGGGGCCGGCGATACGTTCGACGCCGCTGAGCAAAAACCCTTCACGGTGTCGCCGAATAGGCCGCTCTGGGGAATGGGAGAGTCGAGAAAGCGAACTTTGTCGGCCTCTGCCATCCGGGCCAGAGTCAGCCATAGGTGGCGTTCCTGGACCACACAGGTGGACATCACCTGACCAAGGGGACACGCCGCGACCTAGTAGCCCGAAGGGCGAAGTCAGTGGCGGCGCGGAGTTCTTCAAGTACCCCCTGGTCAGGACCACTCTCGTGCAGGCCTTAAGGTGCCTGCACCTGGCACTTTTGCAGTGTTGCCATGGCCTGCAGGGCGGGGCAGCGTGTCGGGGGGCGCAGAAAAGGCCCAGCCGATGAGGGCGGAAGAATTTCACATGCCCAAAAAGGGAGACGCGGAGGGCCCCACCAGGCGGCCGCGCCCGCGGGCAAAGGTGCACCGCGATGGCGCGCCCGACCTGGGGGACCGCCACGTACCCCTTGGCTGCCCCGCCATGGAGAGTGGCGAGGGGAGAGGAGCTGGAAAGCGCGTCAAATGAATAGGGCGCCGTAGATTTTGTCAGCTCCTCATGCACATCCGGTCAGAACGGGACCGGGGGGGAGCGCGGCGCTGCCGCCGGGCCCCCCCCAGGAACCAGTCGTCCAGCCTAGAAGGATCGGCCGGGCCCCCTGAGGAACCTTCAAACCGATCCCCCCCGGCCGCCCGGAGAAGCATAGCCTACAGTTCGACATCAACCTCCGGGGGGGCAGCGACCATGGGTGGGCGCCGCGCCGCGGGAAGAGATGTGTCACCGTCTGACTCTCCCTCTGATGCTGTGACAGACATCTCATCCTCTGCAGGAGCACCGAAGGAGACGCTCAGCCCGCCAGGCGGGGAAGCGTCTGCTGCGGAAACTCAACGGGACCGCGCTGAGATAGAGAGGTCCGCAGGGCTTTTTGAGCCGGCGGAACGCTGTCTATCGTAATTTGAATGTCCCCCCCCGCGCCCCACCGCGGTGGCCGAAGAGCATAGGCGGCTCAGCGGCTGACCACGGGAGGGAGGCGGGGGGAGCCAGCTCGCGAACGAGCGGCGGGACTTCAGCGTGGTCATGGTCATGCTTTCACCGCATGAACCATTCATGAGCACCACCCCAGTGTGCTCAAAGCCTAAACACGTGAGGCAGCGCTCATGTCCGTTTGCTGAGGAGAGGAAACTACCACATCCAGAAACGCACGGCCGAAAAGACATCCTGAAAAGGACGTCTAAAACGGCCGCTAGAAATTGCTCTTTTGTGATCCCGGTTTGCCCAGGGAGGCGCCGCGGGGCAATGCACTCGCCGGGGCTGCTCGCTGGAATGCAAAAAGGCTTTATATGGCCGTGAAAACGGCCGCCCGCGGGACCGCGCTGGCGGCTGCCAAACAATGCTCTTTCTGTGAAACACTCTTTTAGTTATGGCAGCGCAGCAGCAGGAGGGAGCATGAACTCTGAAGAACTCTTCTCGGCTGTTTAGAGGCTCGACACATCGGCTCTGAAAGCAAAAGTCTGACTGAGTGGTGCGCGCAGCCATCTTATATACCCGTATGTACGGGGGCGTGGCCGGCGCGCACGTCCACTCGCCAATTTTCAATTGGCCTTTTTAATAAGGCTCAGAGGTGATCGGTCTCTCAGGCGAGATCCCAATGTAACGTCGAAGTGATTCGACTGAAGGGGTAACCAAGGCTTCCTTTATTTAATTAAAAATACAGTGTAAATTGTAATATTGTTAAATATTATTACAATTTAAAACAATTATTTGAAATTCTAATACATTCTAAAATGTAATTTATTTTGTGATGGCAAAGCTGAATTTTCAGCATCATTACTCTTTAGTGTCACATGATTCTGACCATTCTGTTATACAGATTTGGTGCTCAAGAAACATTTGTGATTATTATTGATGTTGAAAAAGGTTAAGGTGCTTATTATTATTTTTTTTTCCAGGATTCTTTAATAAATTAATTCAAAAGAACAGCATTTAGCTGAAACAGAATACTTTTGTAATGCATACTTGTTAAAAAAATATATATAAAAAAAATATATATACTACATATATTTATAGATAATGAGATCAAATTTAAATATTGTTTTTATGAGTAATATTTACATGTTTGACTTTAGTACAGTTAATTTCAGTTATTTAAACAACATGTTGTCTTTATAATGTTACTTTTTACCTCACATGGTAAAAATTGTTTTAAAATATGTACACAACCAGTCAAGTTTTTTTTTAATGTTTTTTAATGTGAGTCTCTTCTCACCAATCCTGCATTTATTCAATCCATAGTACAGCAAAACAGTAACATTTTGAAATATTTTTGCTATTTAAAATAACTATTCTATTTGAAAATATTTTTAAATTTAATTTATTCTTGTGATTTCACTGATGCTGAATTTTTTGCATCATTATTCCAGTCACATGATCCTTTAGAGATCATTCTAATATGCATTTATCTGAAATAGAAATCTTTTGTAACATTATAGATGTATTTATCATCACTTCTGATCAATTTAAAGCTTCCTTGCTAAATAAAAGTATTAATTTCTACAATTTTTTCTCCAATTTCTTAAAAAAATGTTTCTTGAACAGCAAATCAGAATATTAGAATGATTTCTGAACGATCATGTGACACTGAAGACTGGCATAATGATGCTGAAAATTTAGTTTTGATCTTAAGAATAAATTACATTTAAAAAAATATTCAAACACAAAGCAGTTATTTTAAATAGTAAAAATATCTCAAAATTGTACTGTTTTTCCTGTACTTTGGATCAAATAAATGCAGGCTTGGTGAGCAGAAGAGACTTTTTTTTTTAAAAAACAAAACAAACAAAAAAACGGTGTACCTGCATTTATATTTTAGAAAATGGTTAATTCGCAAGAGGATCATTGAATTTGGCCATCTTTGGCATCAAAAATTTTGTAAACCTCTGCTTTAGTAAACTTTTTAGTGTCTTATCTCCCGTAGCACCAAAGAACCATCTGTACTTTGTATGTATCAATTCTAACTGACCAGCAGGTGGCAATATTGTACATATCTGCTATGCAGTTGAACAGTCACTCATTCATAATAGAACAAACACTAGCCATTTGTACAAAACTGATTAAGTCATTAATACTTAAACAAGAGTGTGTGTCTCTGAAGTGTCTGCGCCTCAGAGTCTTCCCGTCCTCATCTACCTCAACGTCGTGTGAGACTCCGCTTAATCTCGTCTTTCATTAACTCTAGATATAAACCTTGAAAGATCATTCATCATTGCCCACCATGACAGACGTGAAATTTTTGCAGCGCGGTAGGCAAAAGTATTTTTAGAGAACGAAAGGAATGACCCGGGGTGGTAATTATAAACGTAGTTAAAATATTGTTTTCATTACAAAGCAAAACAAAACTGCACTCACTTCAAAGTGCTGTATGTATGTGAGGACTAAACCACAGCGCTGGAACGTAGCATTTTAGTCTTAATGAAACACAAATGCGGAAAGTGTGCAAAGTCGGAGACGTCTAGAGCTTCTCGACAGCGAATTCTGTCAATTACCCGGCTCAGATAATTACGAGCTAGAGATGGAACATAAACCCAGGGGGAACTTTGAAGTAAATCGGGAAACGTCATGTCTGCATGTGTAGTCTGCGTTTATTATAGTTTACTGTGGTACGGCTATGTGATTATAGAATCTTCAACATCTTCTAAAATGTAAAAAAATATTTATATATATCTAACTTTTGGTGGGATTCATGTAACAGTCTGAAGAACTTCTTTCAATTATGTGTTACAAATAGTGACTAACAACCTCAACTAAACCACAATCATTTGTGTAGACTGTCTTTGGTGCATTAAACTACATGGAAACTTTGTCTAGAACAGGCGCACACACACACACACACACACACTCTGGCCCATTGCTTCGGTTGGTGTGAACAATTACAGACATAAATTCCTTGTCATCACTCCTGTCTTTGTTTGGATAACACTTTCCACCTCTCTCCAGGGGCTCAGTTGATTTATTCCACATTGAAGGTATGCAGTGACACTACAGTAACGCATGACTGCTGCAAACGCACACTCCCATAGATGCTGTGGTGCTCTTGTTTTGTCTGGATGCGTGCAGCCGCTGGTATTTAGCTTTTTGACATTATCAAAATGTTTTGTGCGATATAAAGGTAGCATTTGTATGCTGCGTCTGAGGTAGATGAGGTATTCTAAGAGATTAAACAAAAGTCTTTTGTAGTGGGACTACATCTAAAACAGCATGTTTATGCTATAGGGCCCCAGGTTATGTACAGACGTAAACGTTTATAGTTTTGGCTGGCGACTGATGTTGCCCTTTTTGCATTGAGCGTTTAGATCTGTTCTTAAACCTAGTATGTTGCTCACTGCATCTGCGTTTATATAATTGAGCAAAATTTGGGATAATATAGTCAGTTTTTACCTTTATTTTTTGATCATTTGTAATGGAATTGAAAGGACACCCAGATTTTTTGATGCAACTATTTTCAGTCTTACACGATAATAATTTTCTACGTTTCAGTGTGAATGAGAAACTTTTGGAAAATGAAAACTGTTTTCAAATGTATCTGGCTTAATGTAGACATAGCCTTAATTGTTTTTGCACACAGTTATGATTACAGCTTCATATGTTATGCTTTCCGGTGTTGTGCCAAATTCTGACCCCCGCTAGATTACTACCCCCTAGGCATTCATGTAGCGATTTCAACAAGAGGGAGTAATAATTTGGCACAACACCGAACATAACTGTCACAGTGCGTGTAGGAAAGTGCAACACAAAGTTGAAGTAAATGCAAAGTCTTTAACCTTGTAGTCGGACAAAGAACTAAGAACTCAAACAAACTTATAAAGGACACTAATTGATTACAGACAGGTGATGGGAATAAACTATAATGACAGGAAAACCAAATATGGGCATACAAGGGCTGATGGGTTGACGGGCGACGGTGGAGACGAGAGTGCTGAGAGCCTGGGTGGAGCCGTGGGGTCGGAGGACCGAGGCAGAGTCCAGGACTCTGAGGCTGTAGGTGAAGACGAAGGATCCTCCAGCCATGATGCCGATGGAGACTAGCAGACCCGCGGTGAGCCCACCGCACAGATGGTGGGCTGATGGTGAGCTGAGGGGATGTCAGGAGACAGTGGTGGCATGGCTGAACCAGCATGGCAGGTAGGAGTAGGCAAAAGATGGAGGGTGGGTGGGAAAACTTGATCGGGGCTGATGATATCGGAGCAGAAGTCAATTAAATCCAGTGTGGTAAGGTCCAGTGCTGGCTCACCCTGAGTGTTCATGCAGTGGGCAGAGCCACCCTCATCACAATCCCCCATGGTGAGCTCTGTTGCCGGCTCAAGCACCTGGTCTGACGGTGCCGGCTTGAGCTTAGAGGCAATCCTCAGCTCTGTCGCTTGTTTCCGCGATGGCTTGTCAGTCGCGTCAGGCTCAGGATGTGGCTCTGCTCTCCGAGGCAATGGAGGGCTGGGCACTGGGTCTGGAGTGGGGCTGGTGTTGTCCTTCATGGTCTGCGAAGATCTGCTGGACACCAGCACCCACTCGATATAGGCGGTGAGGCTCTCCCGAGGACCATCCCCGGACAGCTACGTTTAGTGGCAGTGTTAAGTCCGGCTCGATAGAAAGTACAGAGGCAGCTGTCTGGGTAGTGTGTCATGGGGGCGAGGAACACAAAGTCTTTGGTGTGGTCCTTGAGAGAGCGATTCCCCTGCTCCAGGATGAGGATGAGGACAATGAATGGAGAATAATCCACAGACAGGGCAATTCACAGACAGGAATGGTAGGAACACACGCACACACTAGGTAACCTTGTAGCCGGACAAAAAACCAAGAACTCAAACAAACTTATAAAGGACACTAATTGATTACCAACAGGTGATGGGGATACACTACAATGACAGGAAAACCAAATATGGGCATACAAGGACTAAACCAAAACTGACAGAATGGCAGGGGTGTGACAATTAAAAGCTTGCTCGGTAGTTGATCTAGCACAGAATTTGACTTAGGATGCAGAATCCTTGGATACGAATCCTGTGAAAAACATGACTCACAATGAAAACGGCATGCTTGTGATTGCATTTTTACATCACATTCGCGTTTGTTCATACTATTGGGTAAGTTTAGGTGTAGTGCAGATGGTATGTTATTTTAAAATGTCTCGGAACATTAGAGTTATAGCGCAACTCAACAGACATTTCAAGTTAGAAATGCGGTGACACTTACAAAATCAACTTCACATACAGCGTACCACATGTACGCTCATCTGTTCCAGGGAAAAAAACGAACACTCTTTTAGCGCCACTTAGCAGACACATCGAGTATGTCACGAAACATTCATGGCAGGATGTATTTCGTGTCTTGCAAAGAAGTTCCAACAGGTATGTTTTGTCATGAGATCAGGCTCGAAATATAATAGTAGTTATTATTATGCTGTAAGGGCAGACAGAGCTGTGTATCATCAGTGTAAAGATGAAAAGAGACACTCTATTTTTCAAAAATAGAAACCAAGGGGAGCAAATACAGGGAAAAGAACACAGGCCCAAGGATAGAGCCTTGTGGAACACCACAAACAAGAGGAATGTTAGTAGATGAGTAATGCCCCAATCGAAGACTAAAACACCTATTTAACAAATAAGAAAGAAACCAGTGTAAGATAGTATCACAAAGTCCTAAACAAGAGTCTAGGCATGACAGAAGAATGTTGTGGTCAACTAAGTCAAATGCAGCAGTTAAATCTATGAGGATGTTAGTGTATGCCTATAAACATTTCTTTCAGCATTGTCCGCTATCTTGATTTTTCTCACTTATTTCATTGCTTACTGGGATTGTCTACGCTGTAATGCAAATCTGCTTAGGTATTTGTGCAAAATACATTATCTAAGCTGGCATCTTGTTTAAGTTGCTTTGTTGATTAGCCTTTACGTTAATAATGCCTTAAAATGCCGCCTATGAAGCTTTTACGTTTTTTTTTTTTCTTTTTTTTTTTTGTACAACACATTAAGTCAGCATGTGTTGGCTAAGATAATGACCACTTTTTTTCACATTGTCCAGCTGATTAAAGGATTTAAAATACATCAGACTAAATTGAGTGCATCGTTAACAAGATTATTTTCAAAGCCTCGCCACCCTTTTTGTCTTGCGTTGTCGGCAGGCTCCAAAATCTCAGATAAGACTCAGACAAATCACAATGAAATTTGTGTCTTCATGTCATGTCTTATTTTGTAGCTTTGCTGGATCGGCAGCTCTGGCAGATTTATTAAGGAATGGCAGTGTAGCGTTTAAAGAGCCTGCAGACACCTTTGTTTCCCTCTCTGCGTCAGTTCTTTCCAAATGGAATAGAAGAAAAGCCCACTCTGCAGTCTCTCGCTTTACTATGGCAGGAGTTCAGATCCCTGTCAGGCCGATGAAGGGCTATTCCAAGTCTTAAAGTCCACTTCTGGCTCGGCACTGGTGCATTTGTGAAACAAGCAGCTTTAAGCCCACATAAAAGAAGAAATTAGCCAAAGCTCTGTGGGAAAACACTTACAGAAAGACTTCCAATGGAAGCCCAATTAATTAGGGTGGGATGTAATGGGCACAGTTACTCACACACTGACCCCCTTATGGAGAACTTGCATTGATAATATGATCCAGTGATTTTTCATAATCTTTCCCATTCATTGATAGAGTTTTGAGGTGGAAAGAGTGACTGTAATACACAAAAAAGGCCTACATTTATTTGAATTGCTAATAAAATTCCAATTCATTTGAATTATGCGGTTTTAACATAAACAAACAGTTACACTTAATGTGATGCATATTTGTCAGTCATTCATAAATATACAAAGATTGGTCTGCACTCTAAAAATGTTTTATTTGAGTTAAAGCAGAAGGTAAATACAACATTGTTTTTATTTCCTGCTTTAACTCAAATAATAATAAAAAAAGTTCAGTTATGTTTTGAACATATATACAGTGCATGCATTGATTGGATTCATACATAAATTAAACAGGGAAGATTTTTTTTTCATAATACTAATAAACTGAGTATGTTTAATCAATCAATCAATCAATCAATCAATCAATCAATCAATCAATCAATCAATCAATCAATCAATCAATCAATCAATCAATCAATCAGCCAATCAATCAGTCAATCAATATTGATTTATAAAGCACATTTAAACAACCAAGGTTGACCAAAGTGCTTTACAATGATTAAAAAACGTCTCGGGTTACGTATGTAACCTTAGTTCCCTGAGGGAACGAGACGCCGCGTCAGGAACGCTATGGGGAACGCCATTGGCGGGCCGCACTCTGAACTGTGTATAACAACCAATGAAATGACGGGAGTGACGTCACAGGCGCGGTGACGTCATCGACCGGGAAGTATAAAACGCGTGCGTTTGAAGCCGGCGGCAGCTCTTTTTAGGAATGAAGCGAGCGCCGCAGGGTGCGGGAATTATGGTCCGAGACGCGGCGTCTCGTTCCCTCAGGGAACTAAGGTTACATACGTAACCCGAGACGTTCCCTTCCGGGAACTCGAGCCGCGTCAGGAACGCTATGGGGAACGAGACTACCAACGCCCCCATAATTTCCGAGCCCTGCGAGTGTCTGCTCAACCAGGGTGGAAAGGAAAGAGCCCTTGTCTAGCATTCCGCGGACAAGAAGGCCCTGTAGTCCTCGGCCCTCGGGCACACGAGGAATGGTAGTCTTCCTCTGTCTGGTCGCCAGCCAGAACGAGAGGTACTCCGCGGCCCTCAGGCACACGCAGAGTCTTAGTCCTTTGTCTGGGGGTTAGCCAGAACAAGAGGGACCGAATGACCACTGTCTAGCACTCGGCGGACAGATGGTGTAGGTAGTCCTTGGTCCAGGAGGACAATGCACTCGACCTCAAGAGTGCTCCCCGGCCCGCAGGCACACGGGGAATGGGGTTCTACCTCTGTCTGGTCTCCAACCAGAGCGAGAGGTGCTCCTCGGCCCTCGGGCACACGAGGAGTCTTAGTCCTTTGTCTGGGAGTGGCCAGAACAAGAGGGACTGCAACGACCACTGTCTAGCACTCGGCGGACAGATGGTGTTAGGAAGTCCTCGGTCCGCAGACCCACGAGGACAGTGCACTCGACCCCAAGAGTGCTCCTCGGCCCGCAGGCACACGAGGAATGGAGGTCTTCCTCTGTCTGGTCGCCAGCCAGAACGAGAGGTACTCCGCGGCCCTCAGGCACACGCAGAGTCTTAGTCCTTTGTCTGGGAGTTAGCCAGAGCAAGAGGGACCGAATGACCACTGTCTAGCACTCGGCGGACAGATGGTGTGGGAAGTCCTCGGTCCGCAGACCCACGAGGACGGTGAGCTTGACCTCAAGGCTCCTCGGCCCTCGGGCACACGAGGAGAGGGTGATCCTTTGTCTGGGGGTTCAGCCAGAACAAGAGGGATCCAAGGCTCGGCCTGGAGCTCCGCCAGGACGCGAGGGAATAAGCCATTGTCTAGCATTCCGCGGACAAGAGGGCACTGCAATCCCCGGCCCTCGGGCTCACGGGGAAGACAGTAGGTGCCTCCGCCTGGTAGCCAGCCAGTGCATGAGGCACTCCTCGGCCTTCTGTGAAGGCAGACGAGGAGTCTTAGTCCTTGGTCTGGGGAAAGCCAGAAACCAGAGGGACCGGAGTACACTCGGTCTGATAGCATCCTGCGTCAGAACACGAGGAGAATTAAGCCATTGTCTAGCATTCCGCGGACAAGAGGGCTGTGCAGTTCTCGGCCCTCAGGCACACGAGAACCGTGACCTCTGCCTGGTTCGCCAGCCAGTGCGAGAGGTACTCCTCGGCCCTCGGGCTCACGAGGAGTCTTAGTCCTTTGTCTGGGGGTAACCAGAACAAGAGGGACCGGAAGCTCGGCCTGGTAAGCATACCGGGACGCGAGAGTATGAGCCTTTGTCTAGCATTACACGGACAAGAGGCTTTTAGGTCTGCTCCTCGGCCCTCAGGCTCGCGAGGATGCAGGGACACTCCTCGGCCCTCGGGCACACGAGGAGCGTCGTGGCGAAAACGACTTCTCTTCTTTCCGCAGAAAGAATGCGCCTTGAGAAGTCTCCTCCTGGCTAGGGAGGTGGCTAACCCTCTAGGCCTAGCGCACTAGGCCGAGAGTACAGCCGAGCCTGGAGCGGCTCTGAGGTCAAGCTCATAGTACCTGACGGATGTCAGGGGCGAGGACCAATTGTCAGGGGCGAGGACCAACCCGCAGCATTGCAGATGTCCTGGAGGGGGACACCTGCTGTCAGAGCTTTTGGAGGCAGGCAGCCTCAGAAGGAGTAAGTCTTGGCTCCCCATGGAGCTGGGAGACCAGAGGACTTGGAAGTAGTAGGAATGGCATCTGTGATCCATCTACTGATAGCTCTGAATGTGCCACATGCTTTCTTTGTGGCCGTATGTGCCCAGTGCGCATACTGGACAGATATACTTCCCATTGGTCGCACTCCAAGAATGGAGGTAATAGAGGCTTGAGACCCCTCAGGGTCTCAACCTGAGTGCACCACCGAGGAAACCATACCGACGAGCCACCACGAGGGGCGTGGTAGGCCGATAAGCCGCCACGAACACCCTCAGGATGGAGTGAGCTGGTTTTGTGGGTTTGCGAGGACTCAGTACTGTACCAACGGGCAGTAACTTGGTCTAGATGGTGTTCGTGACACCATGAAGCAAACAGGTTCCACTTAAGGTTTCCTCGTGAAGGGAGCTCTGGATAGGAGCAGGGTCTCAACAACCTCGGTTGAGAGACCCGAGTCTGGTGCACAGTGATCGGGAGAATGTGTACAGACGCAGCGTCAGCCACGTCTGTACTATGGCGTCCAGTCCGGGCGGACCTGGAGGCACTAAGGAGAACCAGAGAGAACCTTGCGATATCTATCGAGTCGCCAGAGGTCCCAACTTCTGAGTCTCCATGCTTCACTACTTCCTGATGAAGCCTCGATCTCCCGACCGTGGAGGAAACGTGTGACCAGGGGGTACTTGCCCACTGAGAGGCCACCTAGAGGGGCGTGGAAGGCGTTTATAGCCGCCACGTAACCCTCAGGGTGGAGTGAGCTAGCCCTGCGGAAAGGCGAGACTGTAGGAACTCCAGAACTGTACCAACCGGGCAGTTGACTGGGTCTAGGTGGCGCTCGTGGCACCATCTCGCGAATAAGTTCCACTTAAGGCCATACAGTTTCCTCGTAGAGGGAGCTCTGGATTGGAGAAGGGTCTCAACAACCTCGGTTGAGAGACCCGCTCCTATGAGTTGTGCCCCCTCAGGGGCCACACCCATAACCTCCACCTCTCTGGGTGGGGGTGGCATATTGCGCCCCCAGCCTGAGACAGGAGGTCCCTCCTGACGGGAATCTCCCACGGAGAGCCGTCTAGGAGAGATACCAGGTCCGAGAACCAAACTCGTGCCGGCCAGTACGGGGCTACTAGTAGCAGCCGCACTTGAAACCGACGGACCCGTTCCAGAACTCCCGGGAGCAGAGCGATCGGGGGAAAGGCGTACAGACGCAGCCTCGGCCACGTCTGCGCCATGGCATCCAGCCCCAGTGGAGCTGGAGGAACTAGAGAGTACCAGAGGGGACAGTGCGATGTCTCTTGAGTCGCAAACAGGTCCACCTGTGCCTGGCCAAATGTTCTCCAGATCTGCTTCACCACCTCTGGGTGAAGCATCCATTCCCCGGGCCTCAGCCCCTGCCTGGCAGGACGTCTGCTCCCACGTCCAGAGATACTGGACTGCTCTCTCAGGGAGAGAAGTCTTTCCTAAAGACCATAGGAGAATCCGGTACACCAGCTTATATAAGGGGCGTGAGCGGATACCTTCTGGAAGGAAACACTTCAGGGCGTGGAACACAGCTAGCATCTCTAGGCGATTTGTGTGCCAGGAGAGATGGGATTGCTCCACAGGCCTTGGGTTGCGCGGCCACTCATGACCGCCTCCCCATCCGGTGAGGGATGCGTCCGTCGCTAGCATGACGCGGCGACGAGGAGCTCCCAGAACCGGACCCTGAGAGAGAAACCAGGGTTTCTTCCACATGGCCAAGGCACATAGGCAGGGCCGCGTGACCTTGATCTTGCGAAACGGGTTTCCCCTCGGGGAGAACCGCCTGGTTTGAGCCACCACTGAAGTGGTCTCATAAGCAGCAGTCCAAAAGGAATCACGTTGGAAGCGGCTGCCATAAGACCTAACAGTACTTGGGACTGTAGACAGTGGGTGACGGGCCTAGCTTGACCGCATTTACTGCAGTAAGGATCGACTCGAACCGAGTAGGTGACATTCGTGCCTGCATCGTGGTCGAATCCTAGACTACACCTAGATAAGTGGTTTTTAGAAATCACACCCTTCTTGGTGTTGAGTCTCAACCCCAATTCTTTCATGAGAGCGAGAACAACACCTCGATGTTGAGCCGCTAATTATTCTGAGCTGGCCAGAATCGACCAGTCGAGTATGCGGATGTCCTGGAATCACGGAGGAGCCAGAGCAGCATCCACACACTTCGTGAAAGTTCGGGTGAGAGCTAGGCCGAAAGGAAGTACTCTGTATTGGTGAGCTTTGCCCCCGAAAGCGAGCCTGAGAAACTTCCTGTACTGACTTCCTGTTCCAGACCCTGCTCGGGGTTTACCCCGCTGAAAGGTGTCGGCTTAGCGCCGAACTGAATAGTGTAACCTTTCTCTACAGTACGCAGGACCCACTTGAAACATTTGGCAGTAGTTTCCACGCTGCCAGAGAGTTTACTTAGGGTACCAGCCTCTCGAGACTGGTGTCTGGATTTACTCGAGGAACTAACTCGGAGACCTGTAACAGCAAGCTGGCAGGAAGCTCCTGAACTAGCTCCTCGGAAGTCCCCCGCGGGGGCTGCGAACTCTCCAGGGCCGCTACGTTTCCGGGCGGGACAGCTAGAGGATGTTCGCGGGAGATCGCCACGCCCTGTAACACTGGCAGGGTTAGCTGACTCATCTCCTGAGGGCCACGAAGGGGTCTGAAACCCGCACCCGGAGGTACGGTGCAAACCCCCTCGCGAGGGGCTGCCCTCAACGGCCCTGAGCCGTTTAGCCGAGGACTTCCTAGATTGGAGGACGACCCTCAGGTTGAACCTCTACTTTTTCTTGGAAGCCCCCGACTTAGAGCGTTGCTTTCCGGGTCCTCTAGGCATAGCCGGAGGAACGCGGGCGGCAACGCTCTGTTTCTGCGCCTCTGATGTGGAGAGCTGGTACACGGCTGGGGTTTAAATCTTTCCCGTCAGGAACCCCAACACGTGTTCATTTGCTCATCAAACCTGATTTTTAGTTTTATTAAGCGGCCTGAAGAGCAAAGATGGAGCCTTCAAAAATGATGCCTAGACCGGGGAACAGAGGCTGATAGCGTCTGTTCAACCCGCGGCGTCATCTTTACTTTCTAGTTTTTCCTAGATCTAAAACTCAATGTAGATCGGGAAGGACAGAAAGCTCCGTTTGGAAGTGCTGACTTAGTCCGCAGGAAGCAAAACGTTTGCTTTTCTACGGCTCATGTTTGCTTATTTAGCTAATGCACAGTCAGCACAACCACCAGCTCATCATACTGAGGCGATCAGGGGGGGGGCGGTTGAATACTTTTGACAACGCACTTCACATCAACCTCCTCGGAGGAAGATATGGAAAGCGTTGGAAACCTTTCCTGGAGGGAAGTAACCGCATTGCGGGCTTCCTCATCCAGAAAAAAGGTTTACCGATCCACCAGATAGGAGAGGAGATAGGGTATTATTAAAACACCCGTCTCCAGTCCCTCTAATAGATCGAGCCGCGATCCCAGCGAGTGAAGCAACCGCTCCGCCTCGGCAGAAGCGGGGCCAGACCCGCGAGAAACGCTGGCGAAGGCTCCCTCCTCGAAGAGAGCCTTCTGTGGAGCACCCGCAGTGGAGATTTTTACGCTCACACTGTGGACAGTCAGCCTTTTCGAGGGCTGACTGTGCGTGCTCTACACTCAAGCAGACCACACATAGACTGTGTGTATCCCCACCAACAAAGAAGCATTGGCAGGAAGGAACACACTATCTATGTGGCTGCTTGTACCGCCTAGTTTCGTAACACTTCTTTCCCCCATGGTTGCATTTTAAAGGTCATACTACTCAAATAAAAGCCGTGCAAACTGGCACGAAAAAACAGCAGTATGACCGAGACAGACACAGACACAGAGCGCTCTCGCTGAATGACAAAAGCTGCCGCCGGCTTCAAACGCACGCGTTTTATACTTCCCGGTCGATGACGTCACCGCGCCTGTGACGTCACTCCCGTCATTTCATTGGTTGTTATACACAGTTCAGAGTGCGGCCCGCCAATGGCGTTCCCCATAGCGTTCCTGACGCGGCTCGAGTTCCCGGAAGGGAACTCAATGTAAATACAGGGAAAACAACACAGGCCCAAGGATTGATCCTTGCGGAACACCACAACCCAGAGAAATGCTAATAGATGAGTAATCGAACAGTAAAACACCTGTTTGACAATTTGAGCGTTGCCCTATTTGACTATTTGAGTTTTAAAAGCCAGGGTAAAAAACGTCTAAAGATAAGATTTAAAAATACCAGTAGATGGGTAATGAAGGGAGGAAAGCAATTCCAAATCTTCGGTCCAGCAGTAGCAAAAGGCGCTATCACCACAATTTTTTAAGTTTAACTCTATGTGTAGGCCAAGGTCACAAGTTTCTAGAAAGAATATACGGAAGCAATAAATCAGTTAAGTATTGAGGTGCCAGATTATTGAGGGCTTTATAGACAAATAATAAGATTTTAAAATCAATCCTATACCTGACAGGGAGCCAATGTAGGGACACTAAAATATGAGTTATATGGTCATATTTCCACTTCCCTTTAAGTAGTGTAGTGGCTGCGTTCTGAACCAACTGAAGATGGATAGCTGTTTCTAGATTGTGTTTCATTTGTTTAACCAATCTAACAATGGCTGAAGAGAGTATTTATTATTATGCTGTAAGGGAAGATAGAGCTGGGTATCATCGGCGTATAGATGAAAAGAGACACCCTATTTTTCAAAAATAGGAGCCAAGGGGAGCAAATACAGAGAAAACAACACAGGCCAAAAGATTGATCCTTGTGGAACACCACAACTGAGAAGATTGTTAGTAGATGAGTAATGCCCCCATCAAACTGTTAGTCTAGCGGCTGTATTCTGAACCAATTAAAGACGCAAAATGGAAGCCTGAGAAATATCATACTACAGCGAGTTAAAATAATCAAGCCGAGATGTTACAAAGGCACGGATAGCTGTTACAAGATTTCTCCTGGATAGAAAGGGCTTAACTTTACTGAGAAGGCAAAAACAAAAGCTAAAATCTGTTTGTCAAACTTTAAACTGTAGTTAAACAGGACGCCCAAATACCTGGAGCCAAAAATCAAAAGCAAAAGCACCATTTTCCTTAGGCCCAAACATAACAATTTCAGATTTGTTTAAATTTAGGTGTAAGAAATTGCTTGAAAGCCTTAACTTAAGTTCAGGCCAGGGGTGTCCAAACTCGGTCCTGGAGGGCCAGTGTCCTGCAAAGTTAACCTACAACTTCTCAAAACATCTGCCTGGAAGTTTCTAGCATGCCTAGTAAGACCTTAATTAGCTGGTTGAGGTATGTATAATTAGGGTTGGTGCTAAATTCTGCAGGATACCGCCCCTCCAGGACCAAGTTTGGAAACCCTTGGTTTAGGCAATCTAAAAGTGGCTGAAGAGAGTATTTGCTATTATGCTGTAAAGGAAGATAGAGTTGGATATCATTGATGTATAGATAAAAAAAGAGATTTTTCCAAAATAGAAGCCAAGGGGAGGAAATGGAGGGAAAGCAACACAGGCCCAAGGATTGAGCCTTGCGGAACACCACAACCAAGAGGAATGTTAGTAGACAGAGTGCCCCAATCGAACAGTAAAACACCTATTTGACAAATTCATTATCTAAATTCATTCATCAAATAGTTATTTAGGACAATATTACTGTATTACTGTATTTTTGATCAAATAAATGCAGCCTTGGTGAGCATAAGAGACCTTTAAAAAACCTTATAAATCATACAGAAAATAAATAAATAAATAAATAAAATTGTGTATGCTGTTCACTTTAGGATGCAATTAAAATACATTCAGTTGAAGTCAAAAGTTTACATACACCTTGCAGAATCTGCAAAATGTCAATTATTTGACCAAAATAAGAGGGATTATACAAAATGTGTTATCTTTTTGTTTAGTACTGACCTGAGTAAGACATTCCACATAAAAGACATTTACATATAGTTAAATTTATAAAAAATTCCCCTGATTCTTAATACTGTGCTGTTACCTGAATGATCCACAGCTTTTTTTGTGTGTTTGTTTAGTGATAGTTGTTCAAAAGTCCTTTGTTTGTACTAAACAGATAAACTGTCCGCTGTTCTTCAGAAAAATCCTTCAGGTTCCACAAATTCTGTGGTTTTTCAGCATTTTTGTGTATTTGAACCCTTTTCAACAATGACTGTATGATTTTGATCCATGTTTTCGCACTGAGGACAACTGAGGGACTCATATGCAACTATTACAGAAATTTCTAATGCTCACCGATGCTTCAGAAGGAAACACAATACTGTTACAGCGCGATGAGGATGTAAAGCGGGCAGATCCAAACGCAAAGCTTTATTAGAATAAGACATTGTCATACACAGACAATAGGTCAAACATCAGCAGACAAATATAGAACAGGCAAGATAAAAAAGTAATCAAGGCATCGATCGACGGCGAACATAATCCGAAGGGGCTAGGCAGAAGGGTAGTCCAATAAACAGATAAGAGTTCCAGGGCAGGCAGCAAAACAGACAAGGCGTGATGAACCAGGCAGGAAATCAAGGCATGAATGACGAGACACAAGACTAAACTAGACTCAGGAAATACTTGGTATGGCTCCGTAATGGTAGCTAACACAAGGGGAGTGTTAAATGCTAAACAACACTCTGCAATCAGTAAGAGGAAGTGCCTCATATTTATACAGTGTCTGATTGGCTGCAGGTGAAAACCTGTGCAAATGAACATGGGAATTGTAGTCTGGGGTGACATGTAAAAGTCTGTGTAATGTGAGAGTCAGTGAAATGGGACAGCGACCTCTGGTTATAAGCAGACTGAAGACCAGGGACTGGATTCGTGACAGATACATTAAGAGCCGGGGTGTAAACGGATTGAAGATGTATACATTTTTCCTATTTTGCCTAAATAATCATTAAGTACTGCCCTTCAGAAGCTACAGAAGATACGTTGTTTCCCAGAAAACAAAATGAGATACATTTACCCTGATCTTTTAGTGCATTGTGTTTCCTTCTGAAGCATCAGTAAGCATTTGAACCTTCTGTAATAGTTGCATATGAGTCCCTCAGTTGTCCTCAGTGTGAAAAGATGGATCTCAAAATCATACAGTCATTGTTGGAAAGGGTTCAAATACACAAAAAATGCTGAAAAACCAAATAAAACCAAAAATTTGTGGGACTTGAAGGATTTTTCTGAAGAACAGCAGGCAATTTAACTGTTCATGAACAACTATCACTAAACCAAAAAACAAAGCTGTGGATCATTCAGGTAACAACTCAGTATTAAGAATTAAGAAGTGTATGTAAACTTTCGAACAGGGTCATTTTTATAAATTCAGCTATAATTTTCTCTATATGTAAACGTATTTTATGTGAAATATCTTCGGGTCAGTATTAAATAAAAAAATACCATGCATTTTGTATGATACAAAATTATTATTTTGGTAAAATAACTTTTTGCAGATTCTGCAAGGTGTATGTAAACTGTAAATCTCAAATACAGGTTAAAACATATTTTTTTGATTGTAGCTGCTTACTTTTTACATCTATCTCTATACTTCTCTCAAATGCTACGTCTCAGCCAACTCATATCAGGATTAACAAAAGTGTTGTCATATTGCCACAAGTGCCGCCCTCGGCGTTGAGCCACACACCCTGCAGCCCAGTCCGAAAAGAGAGACTTTCCCACGACGGACAGCTGTGTTCGCTTGTACAATGCTGCATGTGTATATATGAAGTGGCCTCTGGCTCTCTCTCTCTCAGCTGGATCAGACCTGCGATGATGAATGAGGCATGTAATATCACCACACTCACTGGTATTTCACGAACAAGGCAGTGTCCGCATTCCCGTGCCAAGCGGACCTCCCTTTTACACAAACACATGCTTGCCATGCTTGCACGAAGACTCATGGGAGAAATCTCGTGTTGACACCGTGGAGCGTTCGCACACAAAAAGGTGCATTCGGGGGGCATTTAATTGTGACTGATAAGTTATTTCCCACCGGGCCCCTTCCCACATCAGCAGCTCGAACAAAAACGACGAGGCAATTGAGAGATGTAAAGTGAGTCGAGTAAGAGTTTCGTGGATGAATAGGCCAAGTCTAATCCCTGCCATTAGCTACACTTACTTGTCTTACAAGGTGCCTTTTTTCGGTGTGTCCTTCCACATGCTGTCAGCAGGTTGTGCGGTCTCGATGTAAGTGGTACGGTTGGTATATAACACTTTCTGCCACAGGCACGGGTGGGAGGCGCTGACCCCACAGGATGAGGCTCACTTTACCCCACCGCTCCGCGTTCTTGCTGGATCATGATGTTTGTGACATGAGAACGAAACTCCCTGTGAGAAACATGCTTTGTCAAAGTGGCATTATGAAACACATTGTTCTGGCTCAGAAATCGGATTTGACGAGGCATGCCAAAGCTATTACACGCACATCTGACCATACATCTATTGAATTATATAATAAATATACAGCAAATTGCTGCAAACCATTAAATTGGTTGCAGGATTACAATTCTGCTTGCTGTTAGGCTACTTAGATGATTTTGTTATTCAGTTTCAAATATATTTATAATACCTCGGAATGATCTCAAAGTAGAAAGACGTTCTCAGGTCTGATTTGCTGTGCTAAGGCCGGGTTTAAATGTTCATAAGAACTGTAGAAAATCAAAATCAAATGTAATCAGTTACATTACTTTAATAAAGTAACTGAAATAGTTACTTTATTAAACACTACTTACATTAACATTTTAAACAGGGTAATCTATAACCTATTACATTTTCAAAGTAACCTTCTCAACACTGTTCATATAACTGAGCTGGAAAACTCTGGGAAACGGCCCAGTTTTCACCCAGCGGCCCTGTTGCGTGTTGTTGAGGAACAGCTGTAGTGTAAAGAGACGCACATCTCTCAGATCCCGGCCTCTGCACCTGTTATCTGGGTGCAGGCGACCATGCTGTGAGCATATGCTTTGAGAGAGTCACCAGTGACCTCCTGGAGTATATAGTTGCCCATCTCAGTGCTCTCAGCTTTGTTTATGTCTCTTAATGTATTTTCTCCCAGTCCGTTTGTAATACTAGTAATCAGAGAATAATGCTGGAAACCCTGAAGTGCATAATATAAACTGATTCGATATTTTATGATATTTTATTTTATTTCATTTCATTTTATTTTATTATTTTTTATTTTATATATTTTATTTTATATATTATATTTTTATATTTCAGGGTTATTTTAACAATGACATAACAATGATATAAACCATAATCATAACAACACCAACAACAATAATTATAATAAAAATAATAATTTTTATTATTATTTTTTTTATTTTTATTAATGTTGTCACCATTATAAAGGGAAAAAAAATAATTAAATCGTTAAATATTTGTACTTTTAAGTGCAATTTTAATAACAATGATATAAACTATAATCATGATGATAATAATAACAACAAAAAATAGTTAATTATTATTATTATTATTATCAATGTTGTTTTTGTTGTTGTCATCGTTATAAAGAAAAAATAAATAATTAAATTGTTAAATATTTTTATATTTCAGTGTTATTTTAATATATATATATATATATATATATATATATATATATATATATATATATATAATTATGACAACAACAATACTAATAATAATAATAATAATAATAATAGTTTGTATTATTATTGCTGCTGCTGTTGTTGTTATAAAGGAAAAAATAATTAAATCTTTAAATATAATAATAATAAAATATAATAATAATAATTATTATTGTTAATTTTGTTATTGTCATTGTTATAAACAAAAATAAATAAATAATTAAAGCATTAAATATTTTATATTTCAGTGTTATTTTAGTAACAATGATATAAACCATAATCATGATAACAACAACAACAACAATATTATTATTATTATTATTGTTGTTGTTGTTGTTGTTGTTATTAGTAGTAGTATTATTGTTGTTGTTGTTGTTGTTGTTATTAGTAGTAGTATTATTGTTGTTGTTGTCATTTGTTGACTCTAAACAAATGCAGTAAATTCAGTCTGATTATAACCTGAGGGTTAAAATCATCAACAGATTTTGATCTTTCTTTCTCTGTCTCTGTTTCTCTCTCAGAGGATCTGGATGACCTGCGAATGGAGGGGGTCACTGGCCTGTTGCCGTCTGGCAGTAAGTTCAGCCAGGGCCGCAGCTCCTACTGTTCAGAGCCCCAGGCCAAAGTCACTCTCAACATCTGCTCAAGGTGTGCAAGGTAAATATTTACACAGCTCAATGTTTACCAACAGCTCTCTACTCAATGACTTCACTACACCACCTGTGAGCTTTGCCACCTTTGCCTCAATTTAACAGGTCAAGCGGTACACACAATGTGAAGAATGTCATCACCAGGTTTGCACTAGAATGCACTGTCATATATCTTAGTCAAGTCATGAGTCATGTAGCCTGATCTCTGTTTGCTGAGAGGCCACAACCAAACCCCTTTTAGCCGGATATAAGGGCCACACGCAGCATTCCAGAAATCTAGAGTTAAAGCTTTGAGAGCTAAAGGTGAATGAATACATGCTGAGGTAATGCACAACATTTATCTTATCAAGGTGACTATTTGGGAGCCTGTTTGTGCCACTGAATATTTTTTTTTCTCAGAATTGCGTGGCACAAGCTCGCAACTCTGCTTTTTTTTTCGCAGAATTGCGTGATAGAAACACAATTGTAAGAAATAAGGTCAGAATTGTGAGATATGAAGTCAGAATTCTGACTTTTTTTTCAGAATTGCTTGATAGAAACTCACAATTGCAAGAAATTGTGGAATTTCAACATAGAATTCTGTGATAGAAACACAATTGTGATAAAATAGAAATAAATAAAGTGAGAATTGCGAGATATAATCAGAACTTTTTACTTCTTTTCTCGCAATTCAAACTTTTTTTTCAGAATTGTGAGATCTAAACTTGCAATTGTGAGTTCTAAAGTCAGAATTGTGAGATATAAACTTGAAATTATAACAAATTAAGTTAGAATTGTGAGATTTGAACTCGGAATTGCGGAATAGAATTACAATTGTGAGTAAAGTCAGAATAAAGTCACAAATAAAGTCAGAATTCTGACTTTTTTTCTTAGAATCGCGTGATAGAAACTTACAATTCAAAGAAATAGTCAGAATTTCTTTTTTTTCTTGCAATTCTAACTTTTTTGGGTTTCTATCTTTCTATCTATCAGAATGCAAGAAATTGTCAGAATTCTGACTTTTTTTCTTGCAATTCTGACTTTTCTCTCTCAGAGTTGAGATATAAACTTGAAATTATGACAAATTAAGTTAGAATTGTGAGATTTACTCATGAATTGCATGATATAAAGTGTGAAATAAAGTGAGAACTGCAAGATATACAGTCAGAATTCTGACTTTTTTCCTCAGAATTGCGTGATAGAAACTTAATTGCAAGAAAAAGTAAGAATTCCTTTTTTTTCTTGCAATTTTGATTTTTTCTATTCAGAACTGAGATATAAACTTGCAATTGTGAGTTATATAGTCAGAATTGGGAGATATAAACTTGAAATTATGACAAATTAAGTTAGAATTGTGAGATTTAAACTCAGAATTGCATGATAGAAACAAAATTGTGAGAAATAAAGTGAGAACTGCAAGATATACAGTCAGAATCCTGACTTTTTTCCTCAGAATTATGTGATAGAAACTCACAGTTGCAAGAAATTGTCAGAATTCCTTTTTTTCTTGCAATTTTGACCTTTTCTCTCAGAATTGAGATATAAACTTGCAATTATGAGTTATATAGTCAGAATTGTGAGATATAAACTTGAAATTATGACAAATTAAGTTAGAATTGTGAGATTTAAACTTGGAATTGTGGGACAGAAACACAATTGTGAGAAATAAAGTCAGAACTGCAAGATATAAAGTCAGAATTCTGACGTTTTTCCTCAGAATTACGTGATAGAAACTTAATTGCAAGAAGTAGTAGAATTCTGACTTTTTTTTTCTCAGAATTGAGATGTAAACTTGCAATTGTGAGTTATAAAGTCAAAATTTCAGAATATAAAGTCCGAATTCTGACTTTTTTTCCTCAGCAATTGCATGATAGAAACTCACAATTGCAAGAAATAGTCAGAATTCTTTTTTTCTATTCGGACATTTTCTTATAAACTTGCAATTTGCGAGTTATAAAGTCAGAATTGTGAGATATAAACTTGAAATTAGAATTAATTAATTAAACTTAGAATTCTGTGATAGAAACACAATTGTGAGAAATGAAGTGAGAATTGCGACATATAAAGTCAGAATCTTTTACTTTTTTCCTTGCAATTCTGACTTTTTCCTCAGAATTGTAAGATATAAACTCACAATTGCGAGTTATAAAGTTATTTTTTTTTATAAATCGACTGTGTGATAGAAACACAATTGTAAGAAATTGATAGAGATAAATTTATTGAAATTGATTGAAATTCGCAATTCTGACTGTTTTCTTGCAATTCCGACTTTTTCTCAGAATTGTAACATAAACTCGCAATTGCAAGTTATAAAGTCCAATTTTGAGATATAAAATACTTTATATGAGTATAAAATACTTTATATGAGTTTATATCTAAATTCTGACTTAATAACTTACAACTGTGTGTTATGAAGTCAGAATTTTGAGATATAAACAAATCTTGAGTTTAAATCTCACAATTCTGATCTTATTTCTCCAAATTGCAACTTTATTTCGTAATTCTGACTTAACTTACAAATGCAAGTTTATATCTCACAATTCTGAGATAAAAAAGTCAGAATTGTAAGTTTGTATCGAGCAGCAACAAAAAAGAATCTTTTATTTTAGATAAAATATTACCCCAGGACATAAAAGTGTCAAAAATTGAAGAAACACCTATCTATGGATGAGAGAATGTGTGCATATCTTAAAAGCGTTCTAGAAATCTGATTGTATTCATAAGACCCACAAACAGATAATCTTCATTATCACTTGTTTTCTGTTTTTATTTCCTGTTGTGTAGTTTGTGGCTGGGCAGTATGATCACATTTCACACTGTTTGGCTATGATAGGGTGACTCAGCGCTCGTGTCCGATGCCAGGCTCTGATAAGAAACAATCTGCTGGGTTAGATGGCTGCCACACTCCTACATCCCTTCACATTTGTTTTGTTTGGCTCTTTCTTTTTTGCTTTTCATTTCTGCCCCGTATCAGATTCACCACAGATACTTTAGGCATTCTTCACAGTCTACGAGATGCCAAACACATCTTTACAGGTTTATCACACAATCACCGTTTGTTTGCGCACTGTTTATCACATTGATGTGGAAGTTAATTTGTTTACATCACTGGCTAAACGCGCAGGGTTGTGGATACGGCCCACCCCGAGTATATATTTGGATCAGAGTATGAGTTTCTTGCATTGATCTTTTTCATCAGTGATGTGCGATTCATGAACACACCGTTCATTTGAATCTGAAACCTGAACAGTTCATCTGAATAATTCATTCATGATTCAGATTGAATCAGTTCAAGTGATTCTATAACTGACCCTAAGTACATCTGGAAGCTCTTCATATATACTTGCCAAACAGCAGCAGCTATATAATGTGAGGAAACTGATGCCCATCTCTCTGTTTTTCTTCTCTGTTTCTTTGTCTGGGCATGTGGCTACTTGGAGGACCCTGGTAGCATTCTTTACATTTTCTTAGGCTCAGACTTAGGAATCCTTTTATCTGGACATTTGTTATCTCAAGTGGTCAATGAGTGAAGAACACAGTACTTAACAGCAATACGGAAAGTCCGGATGTTAGACACTGTCAAACTTGTAATATAATACTTAAGCCCGTCAAGTTCTTTCAGTGGATTTATTGGTGGTGTCTATGTGGGCAGTAATCTGAATGCCAGTTTTACTCTAAATTAAGAAAATTCTAAAAATCCACTACCTTTCAAAAGTTTTTAATATTTTAAAAGAAGTCTCTTATGTTCATGAAGGCTGCATTTGTTTATATACAGTATTTATTTTATTCAGTTAACTGTATTGTGAAATATTATTACAATTTATTATTATTTAAATGCTATTTTCTATTTTAATATATGTTACAAATTTATTTGTGGGAATGATGGGAATTATATAAATTCAGACGTTTATTTTGGATGTGATTAATCCTGATTAATCGATTTGACTAATCACGATTAATCGCATTTAAAATAAATGTTTTATATATACACACACACCAGTGATGCGCGGTTGCCCGCGGTTACGAGTCATCCAAAAATATTTTTAATGATATTCGGGTCGCGGTCGGGCGGGTCATTTGAAATAAAGATGCCAATTAAACCTTTGTAATTTATATAGTACTAGACACAATTTTCTATGAAATACATAGACCTACACTTTATTGGCTGAATAATATTTACCTTTTGAATGTTGAGCGTTATTAACTGTTGAATAAATGCTGACGCGGGACAAAATGTTCGATTTCCCAACACGTTGAACTGAGCAATGCCATTGTACCATTTTAATAGGCTACTTTTAAACGCATATACTGTAGCTCAGTAATGTCAGTTTTATGTATTTTCTGAGAGGGGGTGGGATTTTTGTTGGGAAAGTCGGGGGAGAGACGCACACTTCGATTAGACTGGATAAACACATGCAGCATCTTAATTGTTAAGAAAATGGTATTCCTAATAAATGTCTCGAATATTTTTATTATGTCCAATGCTTCTCTTTCTTTTTGGAATTATTAGACACATTTCACTATGTGTTTTCAAATGCCTAGGTCTGTTTAATTTCCTTAATTATAAAATTTCTAGCTCTATTTTTTAACGTTTATTCAAGCAATAGTATATAAATTATCTCATATATATGCTTGTTTAAAACCAGGGATTAAAAACGAATTCCAAGTAAAAACTGTATTTTTTCTTTACATTTCCAGACAGCGAAACGAACGAAATTAAACATTGTTAATAAACATGGTTAATCGGTTTGATTAATGAATTAATGTTGGGTTTACATGTTTTATGGGGATTTCCATAGGCGTAATGGTTTTTATACTGTACAAACCGCACTTTCTATCGCCCTACACCTACCCTACACCTAAACCTAGCCCTCACAGGAGATTGTGCACACTTTTACTTCGTCAAAAAAACTTATTGTGCATGATTTATAAGCCTGTTTCCTCATGGGGACCTAAGAAATGTGAAACATTTGGTCCCCGCAACGTGATGAATACCAGGTACACACACACACACACACACACACACACACACACACACACACACACACACACACACACACACACACACACACATATATTAGGTAAACACAAACTTTTATTTTGGATGCAATTAATCCTGATTAATCGATTTGACTAATCACGATTAATCACATCCAAAATAAGTTTTATACAGTACACACACAATATTATGTAAACACAAACTAAAAGATTTATGCATATACATACACTGCACACACACATATATTATGTAAACACAAACTTTTATTTTAGATGCAATTAATCCTTATTAATCGATTTGATTAACCACGATTAATCACATCCAAAATAAAAGTTATATAAACATACACAGTACACACACATATATAAAAACAAATGTTTATTTTCGATGCGATTAATTGATTTGATTAATCATAATGAATAATTTCCAAAATAAAAGCTTGTGTTTACTTTATATATATAACATATATATATAAACACACATGCATGTACATATTTAAGAAATATATGTAACATATATTTATATTTATATTTATATATGAAACATATACATTTTGTATGTGATTAATCATGATTAATCATATTATTAATGTTAAGAACAGCTGATTAATATTTTTTGTGAAAACAGCTATATAATTTTTCAGGATTCTTTAATGAATAGCTTTATAAATGTAATGTTAATGTTAAAATGATGAATTCATGTGTTCTTGCTGAATAAAAGTATTCATTTTATATTTTATAGTTAATGTACATCAAAATTCCAGTTGACAAAAAAATGTGGAAAAAAAGCCTAGTACATTTAGAATGAACTAAAATACATGTCTCACAGCCTCATTTTCATTTATATTCTTTGTTTAATTTAAAGCAGCATTTGATTAATGCAGTGCATTGCAAATAAAATGCAATAAAACAAATACAACTAAATAGCGAATGCAATAAATGATTTTGTCTAATTATTCATATTTAATTTATATATTCTCAAAAGTTCTCACAAGGTTTATTGCAAACATCAGTTACAATGAAATTTAAGCTGTTTATGAAATGTGAACTTATGTGTTTTTATGGTGTGTGCGCACTAAAAGCAAATTTAATTATTTGTGTGAGTAGATTACATACAAAGCCAATTCACACCATGTGATGTGTTTGCTGCTCACTCAATATTCGCCTCAACTGCGCAAGATGGAAAATTTCAACTTGAGTAGAAAATTTGCATGACCTGACATGTCCAGTTGCATCAGAAAATGTTTTTTTTTATTGTTTGTATGTTTTATTCACACAAGTGACGTAAAAAATATTGTGTGAGTAATCTAGAGTGAGTAACGCGATGCAAATATTCGCTTCGCTTTTGGTGGTCACACATCATTAGTCTTACGAAATCTTCTGCAAAGATCTGCTGATCCATAGTGCACCAGTGTAGGAAAAGGTCATGGGATTTATTCCTTATCTGCCGGCGTCTGTCCTCTTCATGTGATGGATGAGGTGGTAGACTAAGCCACACATGCTTAGGAAACAGCTCATCTGGAAGTAGCACAATCGCTCTCCGATTTCATCCGTTCCCTAAATTGGCTGCAGATATGATACTTCTGTATTACACATAGGGATACATGCATCTGATCCATTCCAGGACAAGAATGGGTACTATAAAACGTAATATGTGATGTTTGTAAGATACACAGAATAGCTTATTATAGCAAACCTGATTCACAGCTGCCAAACGCTTCTACGATCTGACCCCTGTTTGCTGTTATGGGGAGACTGACCCGATCACAGCTGTATGAGTCATTCACCATCATTATTTTAATTACTCACTCAAAAATGATTCTGTATGAAATTGAACTACCTCAGATGGTGGGCTAGACCAGATCTGGTTTTTCTCAGTGGCTTCTGTACATATGAGAGAGAATGAGGGAGAAAGTTGTAGGTGGATTTGATATATGGATAGATGGAGAGAAAAATAAAGTCACAGTGAAACAGCAATGCAGGTAAAGCAGTAAAAAGAGAAGGGGTTGTTTTCTTTTGTGATCATGCTTAGTAGCTGCCCTGATTGCTTACGGAAAAAGGCACACAATGGCACCGCTGAAAAAATGTGAAATGAATCAAGCCTATCATTTGCTAAGTACAGCATTTGGTGATTTACAGTTCTGAAGTGAAACGGCTCCAAAATACCAGTTTGAGAATACTGCATTGTTGAAGAATAAGGTATGACAATTACACTGCTGTAGGTCTTCATTTTCCACTCTAGGAAATTTGTGCGACTGGAAGGTTTTAATTGGATGTGCCCGCTTAAATCACCTGGTATGATCCTGGGCACATTTTCTTTTTAAGGCGTGCTGATTTTCACTGCCTTAAAGGACTAGTTCACCCAAATATAAAAATTGTGTTGAACATTTACTCCAAGACGCAGATTAGTTGCTTCTATATCAGAAGAAATTTGGAGAAGTTTAGCATTACATCAGCATAAGACCACAGGACCCAGACAGTCCTCTGCACAATCTGACTTTGTTGCAGCCTGGAATTAAACTACTACAACTGTTAAACAACACAAACAAATACAAAAATGCACTGAAAATACTCACAGTACAACCAAATACGGAAACGCACTGCAAATACAGGTGCATCTCAATAAATTACAATGTCATGGAAAAGTTCATTTATTTCAGTAATTCAACTCACATTTAACAAAAACAAGCCAATTCACTATCTCAACAAATTAGAATATGGTGAAATGTTAATCGCCTAATCAACTCAAAACACCTGAAAAGGTTACCTGAGCCTTCAAAATGGTCTCTCAGTTTGGTTCACTGGGCTACACAATCATGGGGAAGACTGCTGATCTGACAGATGTCCAGAAGACAATCATTGACACCCTTTACAAGGAGGGTAAGCCACAAACATTCATTGCCAAAGAAGCTGGCTGTTCACAGAGTGCTGTATCCAAGCATGTTAACAGAAAGTTGAGTGGAAGGAAAGAGTGTGGAAGAAAAATACACAACCAACTGAGAGAACCGCAGCCTTGAGAGGCTTGTCAAGCAAAATCAATTCAAGAATTTGGGTAAACTTCACATGAAATGGACTGAGGCTGGGGTCAAGCCATCAAGAGCCACGTGTCAAGGAATTTGGCTAATGTTGGTGTATTCCTCTAGTTAAGCCACTCCTGAACCACAGACAACGTCAGAGGCGTCTTACATGGGCTAAGGAGAAGAAGAAATGGACTGTTGCCCAGTTGTCCAAAGTCCTCTTTTCAGATGAGAGCAAGTTTTGTATTTCATTTGCAAACCAAGGTCCTAGAGTTTGGAGGAAGGGTGGAGAAGCTCATAGCCCAAGTTGCTTAAAGTCCAGTGTTAATTTTCCACAGTCTGTGATGATTTGGGGTGCAATGTCATCTGCTGGTGTTGGTCCACTGTGTTTTTTGAAAACCAAAGTCACTGCACCCGTTTACAAAGAAATTTTAGAGCGCTTTATGCTTCTTTCTGCTGACCAGCTTTTTAAAGATGCTGATTTCATTTTCCAGCAGGATTTGGCACTTGCCCACACTGCCAAAAGCACCAAAAGTTGGTTAAATGACCATGGTGTTGGTGTGCTTGACTGGCTAGCAAACTCACCAGACCAGAACCCAATAGAAAATGTATGGGGTATTGTCAAGAGAAAAATGAGAAACAAGAGACCAAAAAATGCAGATGAGCTAAAGGCCACTGTCAAAGAAACCTGGGCCTCCATACCACCTCAGCAGTGCCACAGACTGATCACCTCCATGCCATGCTGAATTGAGGCAGTAATTAAAGCAAAAGGAGCCCCTACCACTTATTAAGAACAAATACAGTAAATGAAAATACTTTACAGAAGGCCAACGTGCTGCGTTAACGTGAGACTCTTATCGGGCGATAAAAAAAATATCGCCGTTAATCTATTCTCAAAGTTGGGTTGGGAGCTGGGTCTAAACTACGCAAGATATGATGACTTTGCAGCCTTTTCCGCACAAGTACTTGGTTACACAAGTTTGTATAGGTAATTATGTTGTAAATGCAATTGTCAAGCAGTTTGAGATGCATTTTGGAAACAGGAGATGAGCGCCTGATCTAATGCGCCACCTGGCCCGTTCTCGAAGACTTACTTTTAGTCATTATTTGGGTAGCACACATATTCTGAATGCCTTCAGCAGAATTCAAATTAGCCATTTTAATCTAGATTAATCTAGATTAATTCCAAGAATTAATCTAGATTAATCTAGATTAAAAAAATTAATCTATGCCCACCCCTAATATATATATATTCTTATGAAGTATTCTAATTTGTTGAGATAGTGAATTGGTGGGTTTTTGTTAAATGTGAGCCAAATCATCACACTTAAAAGAACCAAAGACTTAAACTACTTCAGTCTGTGTGCATTGAATTTATTTAATACACAAGTTTCACAATTTGAGTTGAATTACTGAAATAAATAAACTTTTCCATGACAATCTAATTTATTGAGATGCACCTGTACTTTCAACACAACCAAATACAGAAATGCTGTGCAAATACTCACAGCACAAACAAATACAGAAACGCACTGCAAATACTCACAACACCACCAAATACAGAAATGTGCTGCAAATACTGGCAACACAACCAATGACATAAATTCACTGCAAATACTCACAACACAACCAAATACAGAAATGTGCTGCAAATACTGGCAACACAACCAATGACATAAATTCACTGCAAATACTCACAACACCACCAAATACAGAAATGTGCTGCAAATACTGGCAACACAACCAATGACATAAATTCACTGCAAATACTCACAACACAACCAAATACAGAAACGCGTTGTAAATACTCGCAACACAACCAAATACAGAAATGCACTGTAGATACTCGCAACACAACTAAATACAGAAACGCACTGCAAATACTCACAACACCACCAAATACAGAAATGTGCTGCAAATACTTGCAACACAACCAAATACAGAAATTCACTGCAAATACTCACAACACAACCAAATACAGAAACGTGCTGTAAATACTCGCAACACAACCAAATACAGAAATGTGCTGCAAATACTTGCGTCACAACCAAATACAGAAATTCACTGCAAATACTCACAACACAACCAAATACAGAAACGCGCTGTAAATACTCGCAACACAACCAAATACAGAAACGCGCTGCAAATACTTGCAACACAACTAAATACAGAAACGCACTGCAAATACTCATAACACAAAAAAATACAAAAAAGTGCTGCAAATACTTGCAACACAACGAAATACAGAAACGCGCTGTAAATTCTCGCAACACAACCAAATACAGAAACACACTGCAAATACTCATAACACAACCAAATACAGAAATGCGCTGTAAATACTTGCAACACAACCAAATACAGAAATGCGCTGCAAATACTCACAACACAACCAAATACAGAAACGCGCTGCAAATACTTGCAACACAACTAAATACAGAAACGCACTGCAAATACTCATAACACAAAAAAATACAAAAAAGTGCTGCAAATACTTGCAACACAACGAAATACAGAAACGCGCTGTAAATACTTGCAACACAACCAAATACAGAAACACACTGCAAATACTCATAACACAACCAAATACAGAAATGCGCTGCAAATACTCACAACACAACCAAATACAGAAACGCGCTGCAAATACTTGCAACACAACTAAATACAGAAACGCACTGCAAATACTCATAACACAAAAAAATACAAAAAAGTGCTGCAAATACTTGCAACACAACGAAATACAGAAACGCGCTGTAAATACTCGCAACACAACCAAATACAGAAACACACTGCAAATACTCATAACACAACCAAATACAGAAATGCGCTGTAAATACTTGCAACACAACCAAATACAGAAATGCGCTGCAAATACTCACAACACAACCAAATACAGGAACGCGTTGTAAATACTCGCAGCACAACCAAATACAGAAACACACTGCAAATACTCACAACACAACCAAATACAGAAATGTGCTGCAAATACTTGCAACACAACCAAATACAGAAACGTGTTGTAAATACTCGCAACACAACCAAATACAGAAACGCACTGCAAATGCTCACAACACAACCAGATACAGAAACGCGCTGTAAATACTCGCAACACAACCAAATACAGAAACGTGTTGTAAATACTCACAACACAACCAAATACAGAAATGTGCTGTAAATACTCACAACACAACCAAATACAGAAACGTGTTGTAAATACTCACAACACAACCAAATACAGAAACGTGTTGTAAATACTCTCAACACAACCAAATACAGAAATTCACTGCAAATACTCACTACACAACCAAATACAGAAACGCGCTGTAAATACTCGCAACACAACCAAATACAGAAATGCGCTGCAAATACTTGCAACACAACTAAATACAGAAACGCACTGCAAATACTCATAACACAAAAAAATACAAAAAAGTGCTGCAAATACTTGCAACACAACGAAATACAGAAATTCACTGCAAATACTCACAACACAACCAAATACAGAAACGCGCTGTAAATACTCGCAACACAACCAAATACAGAAACGCACTGCAAATACTCATAACACAACCAAATACAGAAATGTGCTGCAAATACTCATAACACAACCAAATACAGAAATGTGCTGCAAATACTTGCAACACAACCAAATACAGAAACGCGCTGTAAATACTTGCAACACAACTAAATACAGAAACGCGCTGTAAATACTTGCAACATAACTAAATACAGAAACGCACTGCAAATACTCACAACACAACCAAATACAAAAACATACTGCAAATGCTTGCAACACAACCAAATACAGAAACATTCTGCAAATACTCACAACACAAGCAAATACAGAAACATTCTGCAAATACTCGCAACACAAGCAAATACAAAAATGCGCTGCAACTACTAACAACACAAGCAAATACAGAAACACACTGCAAACACTCACAACACAACCAAATACAGAAACACACTGCAAATATGTGCAAATACATGCATTTAGTTGTGTTTTAATTATTTGCAAAGCGTTTCTGTATTTGCTTGTGTTGTGAGTATTTGCAGCGCATTTCTTTATTTGCTTATGTTGCAAGCCTCGTTGTGAGTATTTGCAGCACGTGTTGTCAAACTGATGAAGATTTTTTCTTAAATTGCTGGTGTTTTTGTATTTGCATGTGTTTTCTTAAGTTACAGCTTTTGAATGGCATGAGAATGAGTATATTTTCATGACATGTTCTTTTTTGGGTGAACTATTCCTTTACAGTTCATGGTAGATGGCCATAATGGGATAGTTCACCCTAAAATGACTTTGTTGCCTTTCTTTCTTTCCTAGACCACAAAAGGAGATGTTCATGCTATCAAGCTCCAAAAATGACAAAAAGAAAAGACAACTTCTTTTTTTCACAAGTTCTGTTTTTGATGAGTAAATGATAAGAATATTTTTGGATGAACTGTTCCTTTAAGAGCAAGCCCTTTTAGACAAGCTTCTAATCCCAGCATCCTCTGAAGTAGGGCATCGCAAATGATGGGTGTTTGAGACAGCTGCATGGTTTGGCGATTAGTAGATTGTTGTCAGGTCTTAAGCGTTCCCCTATGTTACGCTCTGTCTACATTCCAGCCTGCCCATATCCTCATCCTCCCCTGATAGTGATAAGACAAATAGACTGCTTTGGCACAGTCTCATCACCTTTTATGAATAGAGACTCACTGTCTCCACTTGTTCTCATCCAGCAAAGACACAGGGTAAAAATAGACATTTTATTCGATACTGATCCATTACACAGAGTTCTTTCATAGCCTCAGTGGAGAGTTTTCTCTGAAAGGAGAACATGATCGTATTTTCACTGTTATCTTCCACAGCTATCATAACTGTGGGGAGAAATGCAAGCCACTTATTTGAAATGAAAACCTGTAATGCTTAATTTTTGTATTTTTTATAGGCTGCAAGGGGACAGTCTAACTGCAAGGCCTGAAGGGGAACCAGAACCCCATGTCCCAGAACAAGCTGTGCCAGAAATACCTTGTAAGTACCTAAAGTCATCACTGAAATTAATGGAGCCATGGGACAGCATTTATTTATGAGATATAAAGTCACAGAAAGGCCAATCCTATCCTATCCAAATATATTAGTCTTATGCACTTTATACAAAGTTTGGAAATTTTTTTTTTTAAATAAGTCTCACCCAAGCTGCATTCAAAAAAAAAATTAAAACAGTAATATTATGAAATATTATTACAATTGTAATATTTTAAATGGTTTTTTATTTTAATATAATATGGTCTGAAATATTGTAGAATTCTTTGATGAGTAGAAAGTTAAATGAATACCATTTGTGTGAAATAGAAAGGCAGCACAACTGGATTCAATGTAAGGAGAAAAAAGTTATTTTAATTTGTAATAATATTTTAGACTTTTTCATATATATATATATATATATATATTTATATTTGCACTGTATTTATTTATTTTTGTATTTAAATTCACTATTTTTTATTCATTCTTAATTTATTTACCATAAGGTGGAAATAATAATAATAAAAAAATTTTAAGAATATTTCACAACCATTAAGAGACCTTAATTAGTTTAAGGTTTATTAACTTTATGTATAATTTGTTTATAAAGTGCAAAGGCCAAAATGTTTTCATGCAAATAATTAAATAAATGTTATTTTTTTATGAATGATCTTTTTCCGATGTATTTCTTTTTATTTACATTCACTATTTAGTGAATTTGTTTATTTATTCATTAACCTTATGTATAATTTATTTATTAAGTGCAAAGGCCATGCTTTTTTCATCTTAATGTATTAATTAATGGAACAAACAAACAAACAAATAAATGTAAATATTATGAGATCTTTTTTTTTATTATTTTTTGCATTTTTTAAAAGAATGATCTTTTTTCATTGTATTAATTTTGAATTTTAAATTTAAATTGACTATCTTTTTTTTTTTCAATAATTCATTTATTAAATCATAGGCGGGAAAAGATACTTTAATTTGTAATAATATTGTACTATCAGCGTATTTTTGATTAAATAAGTAGGTTAAATAAGTTTACCTTATGTATAATTTATTTATTAAGCACAAAGGGCAAAGTTTTTTTATCTAAATACATCAATATTAATATTATAAATATATATTTTTTAAAGTTTTGCATTTTTTTAAAAGAATTATGCTTTTTAATTTAATTTGTAATTTAATTCTTTTTATTTGCCACTTATTTATTTCTGTAATTATGGGGGGGGGGGGTATACTTTAATTTGTAAAAGTATTACATTAATTTTGCATTTAACATTTTTTATTCACTATTTGTGTATTTATTTAGTCATTCAGTCATTTATTAAATCATAGGGGGCAAAAG
>NC_133384.1:19353119-19375619 GCF_049309525.1 Garra rufa
CTTGCCTGACCTTTCTGATTAGGTCTGCTAACATGGAAAAATGTAGTTGTTTATTTTATTTTATTTTATTTATTTATTTGTACTATGCCAGTCAGCTAATTGCAGATTAATTATGGGTATAACTGGTTAATTCAGTAAGGCATGCTTTTTTTATATATATAATATTTTTTATTAGTAGTAGTAATATTGAATTTATGTGCTAAACTGACATCACACATTACGTAATTGGACTGCAGAATGTAGGAAGTAAGAAAAATGTCAGAAAATAATTCAGAACCATTTATTCATTCTACCCTTTGCTGGTCAATTTAGGCTATAATTCTGAAGTTCTCTAATCAACTTCTTTTTTTTTTTTTTCTTTTTTTTTTTTTTTTAAATAATTAGTTTTGTTTTCATAAAATGAGAATCATATGGTATAATTTAATTGAACCGTTTGAGCCTGACCTGGATGTTTTTTTGTTAAACTGACTGAGAAGGAAGTATTTTATTTAATTTTTTTTCTGCATATGGTAATTACATCCATGTCTGTATTACTGAAAGATTTTGTTTTTGTAGGGCTGGAAAATGAGGATATGTGTTTTTTTTCTATGGGCTTCACTTTTGTTGTGACAGCCTCCTACCTTGGCAGATCAGAAATATTTCAGCTTCAACCTTTTCTATTAATATTGGCCTTCTTCGTAATATAAGCCATCTCACGTTAATGGCTCTCTCTCATGTGGTTTCCGCTCTTGATTGTCTTAGTACTGGGGTGATATTAAAAAAACAGCCTTGAGGAGAGCTTGCTTTGACTGCGTGAGCTAAAACGGTAAAGTTTGGTCACGGATGTGCATTGGCCTTCCTGATCTTTCTGATTAGGCCTTCTCCTTTATAACATGGAAAAATGTAGTTGTTCTTGACACAGATGATGTCTGTTTCATTATACATTACTGCAGGAAGAAAATCTTCCATTCCACCTTTCAAGTTCTGGATTTGTTGTTTCAGTCCTCTACTGCAGCCTGAATTTACCTCTATGTCTGATTATACTTCTAATATACAGTGGGGTGCAAAAGTCTGGGATTCAAAGTCTTTTTTTTTATTTGAAATAAAGAAACAAGAATGCAAGCTCAAGTGAAAACACATTAAAGGAATAGTTCACCCAAAGATGAAAATTCTGTCTTTAATTACTCACCCTCATGTTGTTGCAAACCCATAAGACCTTTGTTCATCTTCAGAACACAAATTAAGATATTTTTGATGGAATCAAAGAGCTTTCTGACCCTACATAGACAGCAACGCAACTGACACATTCAAGGCCCAAAAAGGTAGTGAGGACATTGTTAAAATAATCCATGTGGCATCAGTGAATCAACCGTAATGTTGAAGCTATAAGAATACTTTTTGGCCTCATTAAGTCTGACATAGCATATTGGTTGTTTATTAGCATTTATAAAGCACATATTAATGGCTTATTCTGCATGACCATATTTTGATTCCTTAATCTTACCCCATACCTAAATTGGCCCCCAAACTAAAGTATGTCCTTTATTTAGGGAAATAGAATATTGCATAGCGTTGAAACGTAATTGTTAGAATGGCAAAGGATCAGCAATCTCCACGTAAAGCTGATCGTGCAGACCAAACCATAAGTCGTAGAGATTTGAAACTTGGAGGGATGGTAGTACTCATGCCACCATATTCATATCATACAATAGACCTCCTCATTCCAAACTACTTTGACTTTAAAACCACTGCTGACGATTAAACCGTTTGTCAAATGAATGAGAAAATGTAAAGAGCCTACTTTTGTGACCTAGTACAAAGGTAGGTTTTTTACTCAATCTAGAAAGAAATACTGCAGTACAATTCTCTGAACTCTCTAGGTCAATAATTATCAAACAAATGTTGAAATTTACCCTTTGGGAAGTAGTTTAGAAAAGGGGCCTGTCCAAATACGATCAAAAGCCTATACAGCTTTAACGAAAGCTCAAAACTAGGTGAGCATATGGTCATTCTAAACAAGCATGCAAAGTTTTATGGTGATCAGACCTCAGGTGGTGCTAACAGTTAAAAAAACCCTACAAAAACACTGTACTTTTATGGTAAATGATCTCAAATTGCAGAAAATGTTCATTCATACACTATATCATCCAGTCAAATGATTGATCTCCTCATTCTGAACAACTTTGCCTCTATTTATTGAGGATGACAAGGACGATCAATGACAATAAACATGCCTAAACAGAGAGAAAAATAAGTAAAATAGAAGAAAGTAGTGTTGTTTTATTGTTTTGTTAAGTGAAACAGCAGGGGTGGCCGCAATTTCTTCTTCTGTTTGACTCACGGCCCTCAAGGTCTGAAAGAAATTTCAGAGAAATTGGCCACTGGGGTGGCGATATCTCATTTGTCAAGGGCATACATTTTATAATGTGCGTTTTTTTTTTTTTTTACACAATATTCATATCATACAATAGACTTCCTCATTCCAAACCAGTGTTGTTTTCGTCAACGATGACGATGACGAAATCATTTCGTTGACGCCACTTTTTTTCATGACGATAATGAGACGATGACGAGATAAAAATGGCTCGTTGATGACTAAAACATGACGAGACGTGTGAGTTTTCGTTGACGAGACGAGAATAGACGAAAATGTTAGTGGGTGGTCCGTCAGACGTTTAAAATGCATGACATTTCTGCTTATTGTGCATGCCAATTAAAACCGAAAAAGTATCTGCCGCTATGGCAAGCCGTTTTAGCATTAAATACTCTTTGCCATACTAGTATGGCAAGCCGTTTTAGCATTCTACCCTTGTTTGGTTACGCTCAACACGTCACATTGTTGTCACTCAGACAGACAGACGATTAACCATGATGGCGGCAGTTTGCACACAGGGTGGTCGCAAACGGTGAGAGGACCTATGGGTGTATTTCAAATATATGTCTTTTATGTCTAAAACCATTCCTTCATTATTGTAATTATTGGTGAAAATAGTCGATCCGGAAGCTCACGTTGTGTTGAACTATAGATCTGCTATTTTCACAACTTATAAGTGACACTACCAAACAGCAAAATACTTACTGACCTACATTAATTTGTTAAAAGACTTTTTCCCCTTTGACTAAAACTAGACCAAAACCTTTTTGACTTTTCGTCGACTAAAATTTGACTAAAACTAATAAGCATTTTAGTCCAAAAGACTAAGACTAAGACTAAATCTAAGATGGCTGTCAAAAACAACACTGTTCCAAACGTCTTTGACTTTAGAACCACTGCTGACAATTAAATTGTTTGTCAAATGATTGAGAAGATGTGAAGAACCTACTTTTGTGACCTGGAAAGAAATACTGCAGAACAATTCTCTGGAATCTCTAGGTCAATAATTATCAAACAAATGTTGAAATTTACCCTTTGGGAACTAGTTTAGAAAAGGAGCCTGTCCAAATATGACCAAAAGCCTATAAAGCCTTAACGAAAGCTCAAAACTTCACAAAACTAGCTGAGCACATGGTCATTCTAAACAAGCGCGCAAAGTTTTATGGCGATCAGAATACCGGTGGCACTATAACAGTTAAAAAGCCTACAAAAACACCGTACTTCTATGGTAAATGATCTCAAATTGCAGAAAAGTCATAAACGCTAAATATTACCTGGATTTGCCAAAAATGCTTGTTTTAATCATTGATTTAGGTGGTCACAGGCTTGCTAAATAATATGTAATGTCTTTTTTGTCATATGACCTTAAATGCCTAATAATCGCTTGCTTGAAGCTATATTATTTTTTTGTATTAGACATCCTGAAACATGAAATCAGTTGTCAAAGAAAACTGCTCAAACTGCAAACAAATCTGATTTTCAGATTTCAGAAGCATGTTGTGTGCTCTGGTGTTTTCGGTCTCATCTATTAATATAGCTAATTATTCATTCTTAAGCAAAAAGGTCTGTTGGTTGCTTACTGATTGCTCACAAATGCTCTTTTTGCAGTCCTTGCTATGAGTATTTGAAGTACTTTTCTTAAACATTTACTTTAGCTTTTAGCAGGAAATGGATGATGTGTCATTTATTTTGTAAGTATGGAGATGCTCATTTTAGTGGCATATGTTTTTGTAGTGGTCTGCACTGTATAACATCTGCTCTTACTTTAGGAAGTACTTTTTTTTTTTTTTTCATCTATATGTGAAAATGAGTATCCTGTGTCTGTTTTCTCTAAAATGCTTTTCAGAACTCCATGTTATGCACTCAGATTTGATTCACTTAAGTAAAATAGAAGAAAACAACGTTGTTTTATTGTTTTGTTGAGTGAAACAGCAGGGGTGGCCGCAATTTCTTCTTCTGTATGAGGTCCCTGAGCTCTTATAGGGGTCTGGGACCCTGCAGTTCCCCCTCAATTTAAACACTAAATGTAATTCAGGCAATTTTTAAGATATATGCCAGAGGAGCTGACAGACTCTCCCATATATTCCGTCGAGCCATCTGGTTCATGTTTTTCACTCGTTACAAATTTCTGAAATGTTGTCCAGCTAACATAATATAGCGATAGCATTAACAAATTATTCAGTGGACCCCTAGAACAAAGACATTTGTCAAGCAAGACATATACTTATTAAATGTCACACACCTGCCTGAACCCTGTTATAACAAATATACAATACTCACTGTCTAGATGGATGTTTTTCAGTGTGATTCACATGTTTCACATGATTCACAAATTATTCAGATGTGATCTGGCTGAATGAAGTAATTTCAACAGGTTACAAGTGGTTTGTGTGAGCTCTGCGGGTTTGTGTTGTTTTCTTCATGTATAATCCAGGTGCATACAGTATGTCATGCTGTAGGGCTCTGTGGTTTAGAGGTTTAGAGTTTAATCAGATAGTACATTTGTTATTGTCCATTTCCCTTTTGATTTTGGCACAGCGCCTGTGAACATACATAATGTGGGTTTGCATGCTGCCAACTCAAGTAGATTTAATAAACCTTTGTGTTAGACTTCATTTCCGTCTGTCATGCTCTCTATTGTAGCACCACTGGGAAGGTTTGGTTGTGTGTTTGTCTATGATTTAAATCTGTTAGCACCGAAATTATATTTGATTTTGTGAATGGAAGTCAGATTAAATGGATGTACGCAGATGTTTCAAGTGGCTATTAATAGATGCAGCTCTTATGTTTTCAGTTTGTTTGCTTTTTCCATAACCAAATCTTCCACCACTGAATGAAAAATAAAGGTAATTGCGAGTTTATCTCACAATTCTGACTTTATTCTCAGAATTTTGTACTATAAATTCACAGTTCTGATTTTTTTCTCAGAATTGCGTGAAATAAACTCACAGTTGTGAGTTATAAAATCACTATTGCGTAAATATAACCTCACGATTGCAAGGAAAAAAAACTATTAATAAACTTATTTTTCTCAGAATTGTGAGTTTATATCTTGCAATTCTGACTTTATAACACGCAATTGTGAGTTGTTAAGTCAGAATTGTGAGATATACACTCGGAATTGCAAGAAAAAGGTGAGAATTGTGAGATACAAACTTGCATTTGTGAGAAAAAAAGTCAGAATTGAGAGATAAAAACTTGTAGTTCTGGCTTTTTTTTCTCGCAAAAATTCTGCCCTTATACTACCCAATTGCAAGTGTATATCACAATTCTAAAAGAAAAGTTAGAATCGCGAGAAAAAAGTCAGAATTGTAAAATATAAACTTGGAATTGCAAGAAAACGCGTTATTATCATTGACTAAAACTAAAAACTTTTTGGTTAACTGAAATAAAGATGAAAAAATATGAATATTTGTCACGTATCTGGTCTATCTCATCATGAACTCTTGCACACACATTCTGGACTGCAATCCCCATAAGCCACTGCACCAATCACTGCACACATCTGTTCCTCGTTTTCCACTGAACTGATTGCTGCACACACCTGTTTCAAATTTACCCACATGCATTTAAGCCACTCACACACACAGCCACCTTGCTAAGTCATATTGTTCCTTCTGGTCATTATTTCCGAGCGTTTATTCCCGTGTTTGATTTCCTGTGTTTTTGATTCCTGGACTCCTTCCCGTGTTTTGATTCTAGCTGCCAGCCCCGACCTTCTGCCTGTGTTTGACCACGATTTCTGCCTGCCCCTTTGTGTTTGTTTGTTTGTTTGAATAAATGCTGCGAATGGATCCGAACGTCTCTGACCCTCCTTGTGACAGAAGACTTCGCCACTACAAGGATCCAGCAGCTATTGTGGAGTTATCCGGTTCCAGCATGAATCCAACGGTGCAGATCATGCTTCTCAAGCAGGGTGAGCGGACTATCGAGGATTTTGTTATGGACTTCATTGAATTGGCAAATCTGTCGTCGATGGATGAGACGTGCCTCATGATTTTTTTTCGTGGAGGACTCTCAGAGCCATTGGCTTCCCACATGCCAAATTTTGAACCTGACTGGACTCTGCATTACTACATGGATCTGGCTCTTTTGTTGTGTGGCTCTCCGTTTACGGTGGGTGAGGTAGAGCCACAGCACAAAATGGCTGCCACGCCAGAGTCTGCAAGCAAGATGGCTGCCATGCCAGAGTCTGCAAGCAAGATGGCTGCCAACCCAGAGCCTGTTCACAAGATGGATGCCCTTCTAGAGTCTTTTCACAAGATGACCTCCCTTCTAGAGTCTGTTCGCAAGATGGCCGCCCTTCCAGAGCCTGTTTGCAAGATGGCTGCCTTCCCAGAGCCTCCGCTGGTTCAGCCCAGCCTTCTAGAGCCTCCGCTGGTTCAGCCCAGCCTTCCAGAGCCTCCGCTGGTTCAGCCCAGCCTTCCAGAATCTCCGCTGGTTCAGCCCAGTCTTCCAGAGCCTCCGCTGCTTCCATCCAGTCGTCCTGAGATTCCTGTCTGCCCGGTTCTGGTCACGGAGCTCATGCATGGACTGTTCCCACCCACCCTCCCTGCTGCTCCAGTCCCGCCACCTCTGTCTCCTGACAGTCCCTCTGCTCACCCACATCCCACCTTCGGTGCAGAGGACTTGCCGTGGGACTGCCAGTCTCCATCGGTGTCCAGACTGAAGGATCCCTCACCATCACCTCCAGTCTCAGAGTCCTGGACTCCACCTCGGCCCTTCGACCCTGCAGCTCCACCCCGGCTCTGTGCTCCCTCGTCTCCGTTGTCGGCCGTCGGCCCACCAGCTCCTCCGGGCTCCATCGTCTCTCCGGCTCCGCCCTGGTCAGTCGTCGCCCCAACTTCGCCTCTGGACTCTACTCCTCCGGCTGCGCCTCGTCACTCCGTCCTGCCGGCTCTGTGGACCTCCTCCCTCCCGTGGGCACAGCCTCGATCCTCTGTCACTCCGGCTCCGCTGCGTACCTCCGGACCTCCATCTCCGCCGGGGTCGCCAGAGCCTTGGGTTCCGCCTTGGTCCTCCGGATCCTCTGTGTCGCCCAGGACCATCGACTCTCCAGTTTCGCCTCGGGCTCCACCGGCTCCACCTCCGTCGGTCGGCCCCAGGCAGGAGCCAACCCTTCCTCCACCATGGCTTCTCCCTCCGTCGGCTCCGCCTCAGTCTGTAGTTCCTGTACCCCTACATGGACCTGGCCCTCCATCTCTCCCCCTGTTCCGCCTCCGCTCCACCACCCTCCAGGTTGTATAAGGTGGTTAGAGCGTCTGGAAGCCGCTCCTTGGGGAGGGGCTCTGTCACGTATCTGGTCTATCTCATCATGAACTCTTGCACACTCATTCTGGACTGCAATCCCCATAAGCCACTGCACCAATCACTGCACACATCTGTTCCTCGTTTTCCACTGAACTGATTGCTGCACACACCTGTTTCAAATTTACCCACATGCATTTAAGCCACTCACACACACAGCCACCTTGCTAAGTCATATTGTTCCTTCTGGTCATTATTTCCGAGCGTTTATTCCCGTGTTTGATTTCCTGTGTTTTTGATTCCTGGACTCCTTCCCGTGTTTTGATTCTAGCTGCCAGCCCCGACCTTCTGCCTGTGTTTGACCACGATTTCTGCCTGCCCCTTTGTGTTTGTTTGTTTGTTTGAATAAATGCTGCGAATGGATCCGAACGTCTCTGACCCTCCTTGTGACAATATTAGACAATATATCACAATTCTGAGAAAAAAAGTCATATTTGTGAGATAAAAACTCGTAATTCTGATTTTTTTTCTTGCAAATGCAAGTTTATATCTCGTAATTCTGACTTTATAACTCGCAATTGCAAGTTTATATCTCATTTATGAGAAAAAAAAGAATTTTGGAAAAAAAGTCAGAATTGTGAAATATAAACTCGGAAATGACAGATAAAATCTTCACAATTCTGGCTTTTTTTTTTCTTGCAAATACAAGTTTATATCTCGCAATTCTGACTTTATAACATGCATTTGCCTGTTTGTATAACAATTCTGAAAAAAAAAAGTCAGAATTGCGAGGGGAAAAGTCAAAACTGCGAAATATAAACTCAGAATTGCAAGAAAAAAATCAAAAATAGGAGATTTTAGAACTTTTTTCTTGCAATTGCAAGTTTATATCACAATTCTGAGAAAAAAGTCAGAATTGTGGACTATAAACTTTCTGTTCTGAGTAAAAAGTCAATTCTGTGAAAAAAGTCGAGTTTGTATTATGCAGATCTGAGAGGAAAAAAAGTCAGATTTGTGAGATAAAAACTTTAACAAAATTTTATTCGGAGGCAGAAACATAGGCTTCCATAGATTTAGGGTTATTATCTTTGACTAAAACTAACTTTTTTGTTGACTGAAATAAAGATGAAAAAATATGAGTATTAGATGATATATTCCGACTTTTTTTTTCTTGCAAATGCAAATTATATCTTGCAATTCCTCACAATTGCAAGTTTATATCTCAGTTTGAGAAGAAAATCAGAATTTTGAGGAAAAAAAAGTCAGAACTGCAAGAAAAAAGAAAATGATGAAAAAAAAGTCAGATAAAAACTCCTTTTTTCACGCAAATGCAAGTATATATCTGCAATTCTGACTTTATAACATGCAGTTGCCAGTTTATATCACAATTCTAAAAAAAAAAAGGCAGAATTGCGAAATATAAACTGAGAATTGCAAGAAAAACGTTAAAGGTGCCATAGAATGCATTTATACTAAATTTTAAATTGTTTTCTGATATCTACATAGAAGGTATATGGCATAGGAAAGGGCAAAAAATCTCCAGAAATGGTTTTACAGGTCCATTTACAACCCTAGAATTTGTCCCTAGAATGAAATGCTCTGTTATTGCCTTATTCGGAAGCTTCATGAATATGAAATGAGCTCTGCTCTGATTGGCTGTTTCACAGAGCTGCTCATCTCAGTAGCTGGCACATGGATAAAAATATATATTTAATTAGGAGCTCTAGCCGCTTTTAATATGTGGTTTGTTGAATCTGCCGTTTTGAATCGCCGACATTTTACTCTCATTATTGTGATATGTGTTCTGTGTAAAGTTATAATGCAGAGGGAGTGCTTACTTACCACACAAGTTCAGATGCTTGACAGTGATACTCGGGATCTGTAAATCATTCGCCATCATCAGCGCAGTCATTTCTCCATCATTCACCATCATCAGAGCAGTCATCTCTCTGCTTATGTGGTAAGTGTAATCTTTTGTACTGCAATGTAACAGGCTAGCGCTAGCATTAAGCTAACCGTGTCCCTTCAGTGGCTTGCCTTTTTTTACTGATGTACTGACGTTACTGATGATTGGGCGATGCAAATGTTGGAGGCGTAACTATTAACGATCCCCAAGACAGTCGGGTATATGTTGGAAATGACCTATTTTTCGGTGGTCTTTTGCAAAAACTAGATTTATATAAGAAGGAGGAAACGATGGTGTTTGAGACTCATGGTATGTCATGTCCATGTACTGAACTGTTATTATTTAACTATGCCAAGGTAAACACAGTTTTCCATTCTATGGCACCTTTAAATACAACATGCATTTGCAAGCAAAAGAAGTCAGAATTGTTTTTAATTGACTTTATTTCTTGCAATTGCAAGTTTATATCTTACAAATCTCACTGACTTCATAGCGCGAAATTGTGAGTTTTGCAAAAAAAATCTGAATTCCGAGTTTGTATTATGCAGTTCTAAAAGAAAAGTCAGATTTGTGAGATAAAAATTGAATTTTTTGGTCCCACTTTACATTAGGTGGCCTTAACTACTATGTACCTACATTTAAATTAATCATTTAGTACAATGTATTTATTGTACATACATGTTTTTACATTGTATGTATCTTTAAAAAAAAAAAAAAAAAAAAAACCTATATGTAATTACATTTGTAATTAATTTCTGTAATAACCACTGTTGAACCAACCCTTACACCCTTACCCACCCTTAAACCTATCCATACCACCAAACATGTCCCTAACCTTACCCATAATAGAAGCAAAAGTGTTTTGCAATGCAATATAACCACATCAAGTACATTGTACTTATTTTTTGTAAGTACATAATAGTTAAGGCAACCTAATATAAAGTGTGACCCTTTTTTTAATTCAGTGGTGGAAACTTAGGCTTTCATAGATTCAGGTTTATTACCACTGACTAAAACTAAAAAAAAAATGGTGAAATATGACTGAAATAAAAATGAAAAAATGTTAATATCTGATGAAAAAAATTGCCTTGCCAACTAACTGAAATAAGTTAAGGTACTAACTGTCACAAGCGCGGTCTCTGTGGCTCCCTCTATCCCGCACCAGCGGGAACCCTCACCTGAATACTGACTACACTACCCACAATCCCGTACCTGGGAACTCACGCTTCCGGTTCCGGATCACCCGGGGCACTTCCGTTATGGCGGCCATATCAGCGTGCCTCGCCAGCACACTCACTGCAAAGTTTTGCCGGTCATGTACCCAATCCTAAGCGTTTTCATTCGGACTGTCTATCTGCTGCCAACTGGACTGTTACTGCTGTGTGTGAACCTTTTCTGCCTGCCTTTTTGTGACCCTCGCTCTCCCAACGGATTATTGATTCTGATTGCCGCCAGCCCTGACCCCTTTGCATGGACACTGACTACTCTCTTGGATTTGCCTTCACCACATCAGTCCGCCATTGTTGATCTCAGCCTGTTTGACCTGTCTATTCTTAATAAACTGTTGCAAATGGATCCAACGTCTTATGATTCCTCTGCTGCCGCACCACAGAAAACTTCGCCACCTACGGATCCAGCGACAGTCTCCCAGATCGCCTCTGAAGTCTCCACTCAAGCGTCTATGCTGATACAACACCAACAGCAACTGGAGCGCCTGAGCACATTAACCGAACAACTGGTTCAAGCGATCCGAGGAATGCAAGCAGCTCCACCACCCGTCATGCCGTCTACCTCGGCCCCGATCAACCCTCCTGCACCTCCATCAGCCAATCCTGCAGTCACCGCCAGCCCACGACTCGCCTTCCCGGAGAAGTTCGATGGAACTGCGGCTAAATGTAAGGGATTTTTACTCCAGTGCACGCTGTTTGTCAATCAACAACCTGCCTTGTATGCTACGGATGACTGTAAGATCGCCTTTGTCTGCTCACTCCTAACTGGAAGAGCACTGGAATGGGCCACTGCGGTATGGGATTTGGGCCAATCCACCTACCCCACGTTCGCTACATTTCTTCAAAGTTTTAAGGAGGTGTTTCAGCCCACACCGGAGAGCGGAGAGGCTGGGGAACAGATTGTTGCGTTACGTCAGGGCCGACGCACCGCAGCGGACTATGCATTGGATTTCCGCACTCTCGCTGCTCAAAGTGGTTGGAACGACGGCCCCCTCAAACTTCACTACCGGAAGGGACTCAATTCTGACCTCCAGGTGGAACTGGCATGCCGGGACGAGGGTTTGACTCTTAAACAGTACATTGATCTTTCCATACGGATCGACAACGTAATGCGGGCACGCAAATCCAACAGGCCTTTCACCACCCAGGCCTCACCACAACCAGCAGCTACCTCTTCTGGTCCCGAACCCATGCAGCTGGGCACCACTCGCATCACCCTCGAGGAGAGAGAACGGCGGATGAGAAACCACCTCTGTTTGTATTGTGGCCAAACTGGACACATTCGGGCCGCCTGTCCTACACGACCACCACGTCCTCCCACCTTGGTGAGTTCACACAAACTTTGTCTGAACAAATGTGTGATACCTGTTTCACTCAGTGTCGGTGGTAGGACTATTCGGACTACCGCTTTAATTGACTCTGGGGCAGCAGGGAATTTCATTGACATGAACTTTGTGAGAACTAAACACTTACCCACTCTACCTTGCACTTCTCCTGTGTCAGTGGCCGCCCTCGATGGGAGACCACTAGGTTCCGGACGTATCGACCAGATCACGGATGATCTTATACTCTGCCTAGAACCCAGCCACCAGGAAACCATCCGTTTCTTTGTCATTACCTCACCTCAGTCACCACTCATCCTTGGATTCCCCTGGCTGGACCGCCATGACCCCACCATCTCCTGGGCCAGAGGTATCATCACTCAATGGTCTCCCTATTGTCAACAGCACTGCATTCACTCAGGCACCAGAACTTGCTCCAATTCAGTCAGTCTTCCACCCACTGACTCCAACACCATTCCGGCGGCATACCAGGATCTCCTCGAGGCCTTCAGCACTATCAAAGCCACCGAACTGCCACCCCATCGACCAGGAGACTGTGCCATCGAACTCAAACCAGGAGCGGTGACACCTCGAGGACGGATCTTTCCCCTATCACAACCTGAGTCCGAGGCCATGGAAAAATACATCCAGGAGGAGCTCGCCAAGGGATTCATTCGACCATCTACGTCTCCTGCATCTGGATTCTTCTGGCTGGATTCTTCTTCGTAAAGAAGAAAGATGGAGGATTACGGCCTTGCATTGATTACCGCTCACTGAATGAAATGACTGTTAAATATAGATACCCTCTACCCCTCGTTCCTCCTGCCCTCGAACAACTTCGGACAGCTAGATACTACACCAAGTTGGACTTACGCTCAGCATACAACTTGATTCGCATCCGACAAGGAGACGAGTGGAAGACGGCTTTCTCTACCACCTCAGGTCACTACGAATACCGGGTCATGCCCTTCGGCCTGTCCAACAGTCCATCCTACTTTCAGGCATTCGTTAATGAGGTATTCCGGGACATGCTGAATCGATGGGTAATTGTGTACATCGACGACATCCTCATTTTCTCCAACACACTCGAGGAACATGTTCAACATGTCAGGACTGTGCTCCAACGCCTCATTAACCACAAACTGTATGCCAAGGAGGAGAAATGTCAATTCCATCAAGAATGCATCACCTTCCTGGGGTACGTCATCAGCCCTGAGGGCATCGCCATGGATGATAGGAAGGTTTCTGCAGTGTTGGACTGGCCGCGCCCCAAGACCCTCAAGGAGCTCCAAAGGTTTCTGGGTTTCTCAAACTTCTATCGCCGGTTCATTCGGAACTTCAGTACGGTAGCAGCCCCATTGACTTCTATGATCAAGAAGGGAGAGAATCGTCTTACCTGGTCACATGACTCCATACAGGCCTTCCAGGAACTCCGGCAGAGGTTCACTACAGCCCCCGTCCTTCGTCACCCGGACCCCCAGTTACCTTTCCTCGTCGAGGTGGACGCCTCTAGCACTGGCGTAGGAGCCGTGCTCTCCCAACGCCACAATCAACCCTCCAAAACCTTCCCTTGCGCCTTCTTTTCTCACAAACTCAGCCCGGCCGAGAGGAATTACGATGTGGGCAATCGAGAACTACTCGCCATCAAGCTAGCCCTGGAGGAATGGCGGCATTGGCTTGAGGGAGCTAAACACCCCTTCACCATCTTGACAGATCACAAAAATCTGGAATATCTCCGCACCGCCAGGGTCCTCAACCACCGCCAAGCCCGATGGTCACTGTTCTTCACCCGGTTCCAGTTTAACATTCACTATCGACCCGGGTCTCAGAACACCAAGGCGGACGCTCTTTCTCGTATCCACGAGCCCGATCAAATCTCTCAACCTCCAGAACCCATCTTACCTGCATCCCTCATCGTGGCTCCCGTCACGTGGGACCTCATGACAGAGATCACAGAGGCCCAAACCCAGGATCCACCTCCTCCTGAATGCCCTGATCATCTCACTTATGTCCCTGCTACTCTCCAATCCAGAGTTCTCACGGAGGTCCATGCTACCCCTAGCTCCGGCCACCCAGGAATAGAGGCCACTATCCAACTCCTCCGGAACCGTTTCTGGTGGCCTACTCTCCGTACCGATGTCATAACCTTTATCAAGAACTGTATTGTGTGCAACACATCCAAGACCTCCCATCAACTTCCCGCCGGCCTGCTACAACCTCTTCCCATCCCTAACCGACCTTGGTCCCACATTGCAGTTGACTTCGTGACAGATCTTCCCCTATCCCAAGGTTATACCACCATCCTGTCAGTGGTAGACAGATTCTCCAAGAGCTGTCGTTTCATTCCCCTTCCCAAACTTCCGACGGCTCTGGAGACAGCGGAGGCCCTGTGTAACTCTGTATTCAGGTTTTACGGATTGCCAGAGGACATCGTGTCAGACAGGGGTCCCCAATTCTCCTCTCGACTGTGGTCCAACTTCTTCCGTCTCCTGGGTGTCAACATAAGCCTTACGTCTGGATATCATCCGGAGGCCAACGGGCAAGTTGAACGCCTGAACCAAGAACTAACTCGATTCCTACGTTCCTACTGCATGAACCATCAAGAGGACTGGAGTCGATTCCTGTTCTGGGCGGAGTACGCACAAAATTCCATCAGGAAGCCTTCTACCAACATGACTCCTTTCCAATGCGTACTAGGCTTCCAACCCCCCTTGTTCCCCTGGTCTGGGGAGCCTTCGGACCTTCCTGCAATAAACTCCTGGTTCCAACAGAGCGAGGCCACCTGGAACCGAGCCCACGTCCACCTCCAGAGAGCTGTTCGGCGCACTCAGGTTCAGGCCGATCGTCGACAGCGGCCCAATCCGCCCTACGAACCCGGGCAGTGGGTTTGGCTATCGACCAGGAATCTACGCCTTCATCTACCCTGCAGAAAACTAAGTCCCAGGTACGTGGGTCCTTTCAAAATCATCCGTCAAATCACCCCAGTGTCCTTCAGACTAGATTTACCTGCTCAGTACCGTATCTCACCCACCTTTCATACTTCTCTGTTAAAGCCCGCTGGTTGTCCGGAGGAGAGGGAGGTCCTAGACGAGACCGCCCCGCAGAGACCCCCTTCCCTGATCATCGATGGCGAGGAGGTCTACAGAGTCAACACCATCCTGGACTCCCGACGCCGGAATGGTCAACTACAATACCTGGTCGACTGGGAGGACTATGGTCCCGAGGAGCGGTCCTGGGTGCCCGCCAAGGACATCTTGGATCCTTCACTCACCGCAGAATTCCATTCGACCCACCCAGATCGACCAGGACCCCGTGGTAGGGGAAGACCACGGCGTCGGTTACCTCCTCGCGCCAGGAGGCACTCGCAGGAGGGGGGCTCTGTCACAAGCGCGGTCTCTGTGGCTCCCTCTATCCCGCACCAGCGGGAACCCTCACCTGAATACTGACTACACTACCCACAATCCCGTACCTGGGAACTCACGCTTCCGGTTCCGGATCACCCGGGGCACTTCCGTTATGGCGGCCATATCAGCGTGCCTCGCCAGCACACTCACTGCAAAGTTTTGCCGGTCATGTACCCAATCCTAAGCGTTTTCATTCGGACTGTCTATCTGCTGCCAACTGGACTGTTACTGCTGTGTGTGAACCTTTTCTGCCTGCCTTTTTGTGACCCTCGCTCTCCCAACGGATTATTGATTCTGATTGCCGCCAGCCCTGACCCCTTTGCATGGACACTGACTACTCTCTTGGATTTGCCTTCACCACATCAGTCCGCCATTGTTGATCTCAGCCTGTTTGACCTGTCTATTCTTAATAAACTGTTGCAAATGGATCCAACGTCTTATGATTCCTCTGCTGCCGCACCACACTAACAAAACTAAAAGTGAATTAAAACTAAAACTGTAATTATTTAAACCTGATTAGTAATATTTAAAAACACAAAATTACTTAACAATTTAACAGGAAAATTGGAGGAAAAGCTGAAAATATAAAAACCAATAAAAAGTATTCAAAACATGTCTTGAAAGTCACAACTAAAAAGCATTAAGTCAGTAACTTCCTTTGTCAGACTTTGAACTCAAAGAAAAAGCACAAAAGAAAGAGAAATTATATAACCGGACTGTTTTATGGCCATTTTTTATCTCTCACATCCAGCAAACAAACAGTGGAAGAGGCTTTCAACTGGTTTTAGCAGCCCAGCCCAGAAGGACTGATGCAATGCGGTCGGTGGTGTTTGCTTCCTTGTGCCGGGGTGGGCCACCGCACTTTATTGTGACTCTCTTTCCTTGTGGCAGGTCGGTGTGGGCAGAACACAAGCCTCAGCGCTCTGTGTACATGCTAAACATCACTGTGGCTTGAGCCTGCGGCCTTCAACATGGCCGTAAAGAGCCAGCGCACACAGATGTGACAGCAGGCAATGAGCCAAGGCAATGTTGTCCCTGTGCGGTAAATAGACACAGGCCGGTTGCGACGGCGGATGTAAATCCTCGACTTTCCCTTGTGGTTTTTGAACCTGCTTCCAATGAACTGGACTGTTCTGAACAATTACAATGGCGTTTGATGTGCATAAGAGAAACGCCACAGCTTTACTACCCTCTTTAATGACCTTTGAGAGTGAAGTTTTGTGCTTTTCCTGTGAGGATCGTGGTACGGCGTGAGTACTTAAAATGCGAATGTTTGTTGAATGGTCACATATTTATTCTCAATCTGCATTTCATTTCTGAAGCAATTGAAACCATGCTTGTGAGTGGACGGAAGCCCCTTTAAAAGTGATTGCAAGCTTTGGTGGACCAGTTGGTTTGCTCTTAATCTACAATTTCTCATTGCAAATGTAAAACAGCTGGTTTGTTTGGCCAGTAAACAGCTTGTCTCTGATGGGCTCACACGAAACTGATTTGTTGAAACTAGTTTGACTCATTCTGCTCCGAGTCGCACGCACACATCACGATCAATAAAGACAAATGTCGTTGTAAACCACAGTTGTGCTGAAGGGAATAGCGTTGCGCTTCCCAAATATTGCTTCAGTTTGCAAGTATCTAAGATCTATTATGGGTTTGTACAGTCAATGACGGTTCTAAGTGGAACCAATAAACCTCAAAAAAATGGATTGGGCTAGTAAGACGGAATCAGAAATGAATCATCCTCAAATATTAACGCTGACATGCGTCTCTTAACAGCAGCCTCATCAGTTTATAAAATTGTTTCTGTGAACTGTCATTCATATTTATTTGTTGTTACTGTAAATGATGACGCTTGTCTATAGAGAAATGTCAAAACATTTGTGAGGGAAGAGTTTTCTTTCCAGCATGTTTGGATGAATGGCGCTTTGAGGGCTGTGTGTCGAAGGTTTGTTTCGTTGGGTTTGGAGATTTACTCCAGAGTTAAAATGAGTGTGTGTTTGTATGCTTGTATGGACATGACCTGACCTGACTCTGTTTAAATTAATAATGCATTATGGGACAGGAAGACGGAATCACAGATATGGTTTTGTTTATATGAATGTATCTTAGGTTACTGGGTTAATATACTCTTCCATCGTAGTTTATCTTCTTAGTGTGTTGGGTGTGTAATGTTTGTCTATTACACCATCCATGTCCATCCATGTTTTCACATTTTCAGGTTTCTCTAGAAATATTTGATTGGGTTCAAGCAAATGTTCTGGCTGGGCCACTCAAGGACATTCACAGAGTTGTCTAAAAGCCACTCTTGCTGTGTGCGTAGGGCCCTTGTCTTTTTGGAAGGTGAACATTCTGCCCAGTCTGATGTTCTGAATGCTCTGAAGTAGGTTTTCATCAAGACTATCTCTATATTTTGCTGTGTTGAGCTTTCACTCTACTCTGAAAAGCCCCTCAGCCCCTACTGCTGAAAAACAGCCCCATAGCATGAGGCTGCTGCCAATCTGAGAGTTCTTTAGGTGTTTTGTTGCAAATTCCATGTTGGTTTTCATGTGTCTTCACTGAGGAGAGGATTAAGTTTAGCCAAACTGCCATAAAGCCCAGATTGGTGGAGTGTTGCAGTGATCCCTGGTGAAAAAAACAGCTAATACCAGCCTAGGCTGGTTGGCTGGTTTTAGCTGGTCAACCAGCCTGGTTTTAGCTGGTCATAGCTGGAAGGCAGGCTGGCTTTAGAGGGGTTTTGGCCACTTTTCCAGCCTGGCCAGGCTGGTCAGGCTGGTCTTAGCTGGTCAAGCTGGGAAACCACCAGCTAAAACCAGCATGACCAGCCTGGCCAGGCTGGGAGACCAGCTAAAACCAGCTACTTCCAGCTTAAACCAGCTAAGACCAGCCAACCAGCCTAGGCTGGTATTAGCTGTTTTTTTCAGCAGGGATGTTTGTCCTTCTGCAAGTTTCTCTCAAATGCATATTTGATCATAGAGCTCAACTAGAATGACCATGAGGTTCTTGGTCACCAGTCTAACCAAGGCCTTTCTCCATCAATTGCTCAGTTTGACCAGGAGGCCAGCTCTTGGAAGAGTCCTGGTTGTTCCAAACCTTCTTCCATGGATAATGGAGGCTACATGCTTCTGTGAACCTTCAATGCAGCAGAATGTTTTCTGAACTCTTCCCCAGATGTGTGGCTTGACACAGTTCTGTCTCTGAGCACTACAGGCAGTTTTTTTTTTTTTTTTTTACGTCAGGGCTTGGTTTTTGTTCTGATATGCATTTTCAGCTGTTAGACCTTTTATTAATATGTGTGCATTTCCAAATGATACCCATTCAATTGAATTTGGCACAGGATATGAATACTTCTGAGCTAAATGTGTCAAGTGTCCCAGATAAGAGTTTGAATACTTATGCAATGTAATCATTTAAGGTTTTTATTTTTTAATAAATTTGCAAAGATGTTAAAAACCTGTTTTTTGCTTTTGGGTGTAGGTTGATGTGAACAAAAGTAATTTCAAGCAATTTAACATAAGGCAGCAACATGACAAAAAACATGAAGGGGTTTGAATACTTTCGCAAGGCACTGTTAGTGTGTGTGTGTGTATATATACTTTAATGTGTTAATATGATTTTAAATTCAAAATAAACACAGTTTAGAAGCAAATGTTCAGGCAGTCTAGATACTGCTGTCCTATGATGTTAATTTGTCTGCCAAAATTACCAGTAAACAATTAATAGTTTAGCTGTTTCTTCCTGATTTAGATTATATTATTTATAGATACTTTTCAGCACTTGTGCAATGGAAATTCGCAGTAGTATAAATGTGTCAGCAAGCGTAAACTGTTTGAAAAAACAGGCATTTTGCTGGACAATGTTCATTGTCATTTAATTAATTAAGGGCAATAAAATACTTATTTTTAGCAAATAAAAGCATTACACAATACTTACTGCATTCAATATTGACATTGCTTTCAGTTATAACTGCAATGGCTACAAATATAATTAGGGATTATTTAATACTCTCTTACACAAGTCTAAGTCTAAACCCATGATGTGTACATTACTAGAGCTCCAGATGATTGTTTAAAATGTTACTGAAACAAAAATTGATCCAACATGTTGCATTCTTAACCACCTTTTAATTTGTAATCTTTTAATTGCAACTCCTTAACTTCTTCAGGCAATAAGGATGTGTATGAGAAATATACTGCAGATTTGTTATATATAAGTTATATAATTTCATATAACTTTTATAATTTTTTTCCTGGAAAGAAAAAAAAAAAACTTTTTTAGGTCCACTCAGTGTTCATTTCTGTTGGAAACTGCAGTGATATGTACTTATTGGTACGTACACTGCAAAAAATACTTTTCTTACTTAGATTTTTTGTCTTGTTTCCAGCCAAACTATCTAAAAAAGCTTAAATCAAGAAGGATATTCTAGACAAGTAAAAATTATTGTCTTGTTTTCAGAATAAAAAGTCAAAATTAAGTCTTTGCTTGAAACAAGCAAAATAATCTGCCAATGGGGTAAGCAAAATAATCTAGTTTTCTGCTTGAAATAAGATTATTTTTTCTTACCCCACTGGCAGATTAATTTGCTTGTATTAAGCAAAAACTCACTTAATTTTGACTTCTATTTTCTGAAAACAAGACAATATTTTAAAATATTTTTTACTTCTTTCTTGATTTCAGAAATCTTAGGTATGTTGCCTGGAAACAAGACAAGCAATCTAAGAAAGAAAAACATTTTTTGCAGTGTATTTTGCATCACATGAAAGCGTTCCGACAGGTACGTTTTCGTCATTAAACCAGGTTGCTTTTTTCTAAAATGAATGTTCATTCTTCAAATGTAGATAGTTTTATTAATAGTGAAACGATAGAAATACTTACTAAATGAATGGTGAAGACTATAAAATACAACGTGGTGAATTTCAGACAAATCAGACAGTGTCTTCCCACTGATGTAGCTAAGACTCTCATGCATGCCACAATCCCTTCTCATTTGTAACCAGAGTTTTACTACACATACCATGGTTAAACTATGGTTAGTGCAGTAAACCCCTGGTTAATTTGTGGTTGCCATGATGTAACTGTAGTTTTTTATTATTATTTTTTTTTTAACTTGTAGTAATTTTTGTAACATGAGCACATGACACAGTTGACAGTGGCTAGGCTAACAAGCTAGCTTGGCTATGTTTTTACAATACCTAATGTTGGCTTTAATATGTGGAGGTTAAGAAAAATATGAATATTTATCTTGAATTATTTTTGTTGTATGTCTGTGGTGATATAATTGGAGTTAAGCATCCTGCTGTTAAAACATTTAGCATTTCAAATCTTACAAACCAGTGCCAGTCCAGTAATATGAATAGTTTTTCAATAAAAACAGTGTTTTTTTTTTCTTGTTTTTTTTTTTTGCATTGCCCGGCAAGTATGCATGTTAGCAATGAGCAAAATCATTACAAACCAATGTGATTTTGATTCATCTATTGTTATGGTTTATTCTCCTTAGGCTTGAATTGAAAGGCTGTATTCTTAATCCCTCCAAACCGCAAGTTTATTATCGCCAAACACAGTAATAGCAGGATCTCTATGCATGCCCGTCGTCATCCATTCTCGGATGTCTACGGTTTATTGATTGTTACTTCAAAATCCTGTAACCACTACTGAACATCTAGCGCAGTGTTCACAAATAAAACTTCAGTCCTTGCCGCCATCCAGACTTTCATCCCAAAGAACTGTGGTTTCCAGTGTTTTTCTAATTTCTCTTAAAAAAATAATTGGCCCTCATTATAACAGATATGGCACAGTGTTGTAACCATAAGTAGTATGTAAAAAAGGGGTGAAATTCAAAGCTAATGCGACTCTCTGTACTGTTTCTTGTGTGTGTGTGCCATAGCGTCACCCTGTCTGGGCATCGGATGTAAAGCCGATCAGAGGCACGAGCCCCCAGACGGCCAGACGTGCTCTGCAACTCCAGGACTCGCTTTTCTCCAAAGAACTGGAGAACATGGGCAAACATCTTGCCGGTAGGTTTTTAACACACAGACACCCACACGCATATAAAACAGGCCACCTTTCCATTACAGCCTGACACTGTCAAAGGCCACACGTGTGAAAGTCTGCCTGCGAACACGGGGATGAAGGCGTCTGATTGGCTAATTAAAAGCTGATCCACCTATTAAAATATGTCGTGAAAAAACGGTGACCATCGGTAGCCATTGATTCATTTAACAATGCCACCGTCGCACTAGCTTGTTAGCGTCGCTGTGAAGTGACAAATCTCTGTCTGTAGATGATCAAACTCAGCCGGTGGTTTGATCTCGCAGACCTTTGTTAGACGTTGTGTGTGTGTAACCGCTTGAAAGCATTGGGCAAAACCAAAGGCACAAACAGTCCCAAGCACTTCAACATGTGTCGCACAGTTGTTTGTTTATGCATATACTGTGCTTTATTTCAGTTCGCTGTCGTACACCGAATACATTTGAAACATATTAAGTATTTAAGAAGGGCACTCTCACTAAGTCATCAGGGCAACAGCTGTGTGTATGTGTGTGTGGATGTGGGAGGCTGACATTTAAACACAAAAAGTGAACAACCTTAGCAAAGCAGACACGAATATGTAGTGTTTGCACGCATACTTACCTAATCGGAAAAGACTATAATTGTTTTGTGTGTGTGTGTGTGTGTGTGTGTGTGTGTGTGTGTGTGTGTGTGTGTGTGTGTGTGTGTGTGTAATATAATTATTTATGACCTAGATCTATCTATCTGTGTATATTTTTGTCTGTCTGGCTGGCTGGCTGGTTGGCTGGCAGTAATTAGATTAAATTATAAATATGAAAAATAAATAATACTAAAGTATTTTTATAACATACACTGCCGCTCAAAAGTTTGGGATCAGTAAGATTTGTTATGTTATGTTTTTTAAGAAGTCTCTTACGCTCATCAAGACTGCATTTATTTAATCAAAAATACAGAAAACAACAATAATATATATACACTACCGGTCAAAAGTTTGGGGTCAGTAAGAGTTGTAATGTTTTTAAAGAAAGTCTCTTAT
>NC_133384.1:19380619-19412817 GCF_049309525.1 Garra rufa
TAACGGTTGTAATTTACCTTCGGGTAAGCGGCGTGGGGTTGTGTTGACGGCGCAGACCGAACATCCTTGGACGTACCGTTCCACTTCCCTGCTCATGTTGGGCCACCAATATTTCTGCTGGAGGAGCGAGAGGGTTCGCCTGCTGCCAGGATGTCCTGAGCCGGGGGACGTGTGCGTACTATCCAGCAGAAGGGGTCTGAGACGGCTTGGGACATAGACACGACCCGGGGGAAGCTCCGGTGGTGCAGGTTCCTCGAAGGTGGCGGCCCGTATATCTTCATCCAGCTGCCATAGTATGGGTGCGAGAAAGACAGATGGGGGTAGAATTGGATCAGGATCGTCAGAGGTAGGTTCAGGTGAGTGCATACGTGATAGGGCGTCTGCTTTGGTGTTTTTGTGGCCGGGTTGGTAAGTAATGTGGAAATTGAATCGGGCAAAGAATAATGACCAGCGAGCTTGGCGGGCATTTAGTCTCTTGGCGTTCTGAATGTACTGGAGGTTCTTGTGGTCGGTTATTACGGTGAAGGGGAACTGGGCTCCTTCCAACCAGTGCCGCCACTCTTCGAGGGCGAGCTTTATGGCCAGCAGTTCGCGGTCTCCAATTCCATAATTCTGCTCAGCTGGGGTGAGTTTTTTGGAATAGTACGCACACGGATGGAGGGATCGGGGTTCATCAGACCACTGGGACAGCACGGCTCCTACGCCCACGTCCGCCGCATCTACCTCCACCACGAAGGGCCTTGAAGGGTCGGGGTGCTTGAGGATGGGAGCGGTGGTGAACATTAGCTTTAGACGGTCGAAGGCTTGCTGAGCCTCTGGAGTCCACTGTAGTACCCGGCGACCTCCCTTTAAGAGGGAAGTGAGTGGAGCCGATAGGAGGCTATAGTTCTTTATAAAGCGTCGGTAGAAGTTAGCGAAGCCTAAGAAACGCTGAAGCTCCTTCACCGTCCTGGGCTCCGCCCACTTGGCCACTGCGTCCACCTTGCCGGCTTCCATGTGAACTCCCTCCGCAGTGATCACGTATCCGAGAAAGGAGATGGTGGGCTGATGGAATTCACATTTTTCTAATTTTAGATAGAGTTGGTACTCACGGAGGCGTTGGAGAACCTGACGGACGTGGTCTTGATGTTCTTTTAGGTTACGTGAGTAAATGAGGATATCGTCAATGTAGATGATTACGAATCGATGGAGGTAGTCGCGGAAGATTTCGTTCATGAAATTCTGAAATACGGAAGGACTGTTAGCCAGGCCATAGGGCATCACCTGATATTCATAGTGACCGGTGGGGGTGATGAAGGCGGTCTTCCACTCATCTCCTTCTCGGATACGGATCAGGTTGTATGCACTGCGGAGGTCGAGTTTGGTGAAGACACGGGCTTCCCGTAGTTCCTCCAAGGCAGCTGGCACTAGAGGAAGTGGATAGGCGAATTTCACCGTGGCGTCGTTGAGCACCCGGTAGTCAATGCAAGGTCTGAGCCCACCATCCTTCTTGGGGACGAAGAAGAAACTGGATGCTGCTGGGGACGTGGAAGGTCTGATGAACCCCTGTTGGAGAGCCTCCTGGATGTAATTCTCCATGGCTTCCTGCTCAGGACGTGAGAGGGGGTAGATCTTCCCGTGGGGTAGTTTGGCGCCTGGCAGCAGGTCGATACTACAGTCCCAGGGCCGGTGCGGTGGTAGTTGTGTGGCCCGTTCCTTGCTGAAGACATCGGTGAAAGACTGATAGACGGGGGGAATGGCGGTGGCGGATTGAGTGGCAGGGCTCTCTATGGTGGTGGCGTGCAGAGGGATAGGACGGTATGGAGACTCTGTATCTGACGAGGAAGGATGGTAGCCGTGGTCCTCACACGTTGCGCCCCACTCCAGGACCTCTCCTGTGCTCCAATCTATGCGGGGTTGGTGCTTAATGAGCCATGGTCTGCCCAGGATGACATCCACGTTGGCTCGCGGGAGTACTAGGAGGGTCAGATGTTCCCGGTGGTTGTGTTGGGAGACGAGGGTCACTTTTCTGGTCCGGCGAGATATCTTACCATCGCCCAATGGTGAGTTTTGGATTGTGGTAATTTGGTAGGTGACCTCATTTTGAACGGTGGGAATTCGATGTTTAGCAATGAAGTGTGATGAAACAAAATTGCCAGCCGCTCCGGAATCCACGAGCACATAGATGGGGAGAGTGCGAGAGTTTACTATTAGTTCAGCGGTAATATGGGGTAAGAGAGACATGGCCGGAGTAATAGATACGGTACTCACCATTGGACGAGGCGGGCGGACTGGACAGGCACTGATGAAGTGAGAGGCTTCTCCACAATATAGGCATAGACGATTATTAATTCGTCGTTTCCTCTCCGCGGGATCCAGGCGATAGGAGTCAGTAATCATAGGCTCTTCCGCATCTCGTTGGGGTGACGATGTTCGGAGTGGAGGGAAGCTGGGTACAGACTTTGTAGAAGGACACGCTGAGAGATGTTGAGAAATGCCTACTGCCTTCTTAATAAAGGTTTCCAGCGGTACGTCGTCATCGTAAATGACCATATGCTTGCGGATCTGGGGTTTAAGCCCCTTACGGTAGGCTGCTAGGAGAGCGACTTGGTTCCAACCACTGGTGGCCGCTAGAGAGCGGAAACGCAGGGTGTAATCATGAATATTGGACGTACCTTGATTCAGAGTAATCAGTTCGTCGTGCACGGAAAGGGGAGTGAGAGCAGCTCCAAACACGTCCTTGAAGTGGGCAACGAAAGCATTATAGGAGATTAATGCATCGCTCCGTGAATTCCAGAGTGCATCCGCCCATTGAAGTGCCTGCCCAGTGAGGAGGGAAATCATAAAATATATTTTAGAACTTTCGTTTGGAAACTGGTGTGCGTTGGCTTCGATATAGAGGGAACATTGCAGGAGGAAACCATTGCAACCACCCGGGTCTCCGGAATAGTTCATAGGGCGAGAGAGGGGCGTGTTGGAAATCGTCGTTGGAGCAGCCGGTAGAGATTGACGAAGGACGTTTACCATATCCGAAAAGGAGTCGGGGGTATCTTCTGTGATAGCGGCGCTCGCCTCCATGAGTGACGTGGTGTGTTATTACTTTTGGGCTGGTATCCTGTCACGACCACACACAAAGGAAGAAGGTGAGTATCTTTCAGGATATTTATTAACAAACGTGCACAGTTCAACACACGTGCAAACAGGTGAATAAGGTTCTCTGTAGTCGAATCTTCAAACACAACACAACAGGTGAGTTCAAGTTCATAAGTATCGTAGCGATAGCAACAGTCACTTCCCTTTGACACGGTTAACGTGTTTCACAGGAGAACATCGGAGCAATCCACGAGGAGCACAGGAGAGACAACAGGAAGGGGAGAAGATCCACAGAGAGACATCTATGCAACTTCGATACCAGCCCATGAGTGAGTGGCAGAGGTAGGTATATAAAGGGTGTGGTGATTGCTGGTGCAGGTGACGGTGATTAGTATTCTGGTGATGGTTCACGGGTGTGCTGTGGTGGTGATTGGCTGGTTGGTGGAGGATCGTGGTGATTGGGGCTGAGGGAACGTGCAGAGGGTGTGACACATATTCACATAGAAAACATCTATTTTACATTAAATTAGCCTTGATAAGCATACAAAACATTCAAAATCGTACTGATCACAAACTTTTAAACAGCAGTTTACTATAAATAACTAAATAAAACAAATAAGTATTAAGTGTATTAATAAATGCATTGGATTTTGGAATTGGAATGCAGTGGTACATAACAATTATTCTGAATTGTCTGTTTTGATGAAAATATTTCCTCATATTTCTTGCTATAAACATTAAAGAACTACATGAACGTGTATGTGGGAAGTGTTTATCTATTTGTATCAAGTGTGCTTGTTATTCTGTGACTCAGTCGGTGGGAAGCATATTCTGACATCACTTTGCGGGAAACGTCGCGCATGCTCTCAGATGGCATTGATTTAACGCCGCTTGTCTGTTGAGTTATATCTGAACAGAGCCATCCCCATAAGGCCAGGCATTAGGCTCATTCAACAGCCTAATTTACCCCTTTCATGCTTTTATTAGCTGTTAATGTTCTCTGTGTTGAAAGCCAGGCTTCTTCTTTAATCTCATTATTACCTCAATTATGTGGTCAACTAAATCCTCAAGACTCCTTTTAATATACGATCAGGCTGCGTTGTTTTGTTTTAGGAATTTAAGAGCTTGATATTTGACTGGTGCCCAAAGGACAACATTATTGGCTGTTTTTTAATGGCAGAGAAAAGCTTTCCGCCACTTTCAGATAAATAAAGCATCACTTTTAGCTAGCTGGAGTTCCTCAGATCTTTCTCTCTTGCTCTCTTCCTCTGCGAGATGAACGTTTTGAACATGTAGATTCGTAGGGAGACAGAGTCGGGAATCAATAAGGTTGCATATGTTCTAAATGATGGGTTTGCGTGCTTGAGGATTATAGCTTGTGGGAAGCGCATTTGCTTTTTTTGATCAAGAGCTGTTTATAATAGATTAGATGTGCTGCTTCTTGTTAACTCTCTAAAGACTCTTACCCCCCCCCCCTCTCTTTGCTTCTTTTTTTAGTCTTAGGGTCACTATATATACTGTATGCTATATCTTTCTTTTCTTTGTTACTATAGTAGCTTCAGAACGCACTTCCACAGTAGCTACATTCAGCATCTGGCTCATATTCGCGAACTCAACCATATTTGCAAAACTACCATTTTCAATGACTTCAGAATCATTATTTTGATCACTGGCAGCTTATTCACCACATCCACCATCAAATGACAGTGACATTTATATTTTATTGCATACAGTAATTGCCGTAAAGCCATTCAAATCAGTTTAAATTTTGCTGATGATATTCTTTTGTTTTATGCCTGTGATAGTTATGAGTGAAACATCACATCACTATTGTGTATTAAACAGCCACCTTGAGTACTAAAGGTCATCATCTGATATTTACATATTTTTGTGCACGAAAAATATACTTACACTATTACACACCTCGGGTCTCTAGCGACCCTATACACTTTTTACAAAAAAATTAATCTGAAAACAGACATTATATATATATGTTTTTCTTTCTTTTTTATTGTTCATAATGAATAGATTGAGGAATACTAAGAAAGCTGATGCCAAACTTACAAAAATGAAGGAGGGAATGGGTAGTAAATGACGTCCTGGGTCCCTAAAGACCCGAGGTATGCATTTAAGGGCTAATGGGAAGACTAATAAAGAAGTAAATACAACTTACACACTTATACAGTTGAGGTCAAAAGTTTACATACACCTTGCAGAATCTGCAAAGTGTTAATTATTTTACCAAAATAAGAGGGATCATACAAAATGCATGTTATTTTTTATTTAGTACTGACCTGAATAAGATGTTTCTCATAAAATAAAATTTACACATATTCCACAAGAGAAAATAATAGTTGAATTTATAAAAATGACCCTGTTCAAAAGTTTACATACGCTTGATTCTTAATACTGTGTTGTTACCTAAATGATCCACAGCTGTTTTTTTAGTGATAGTTGTTCATGAGTCCTTTGTTTGTCCTGAACAGTTAAACTGTCCACTGTTCTTCAGAAAAATCCTTCAGGTCCCACAAATTCTTAGTTTTTTTCAGCATTTCTGTGTATTTGAACCCTTTCCAATAATGACTATATGATTTTGAGATCCATATTTCCACACTGAGAACAACTGAGGGACTCATACGCAACTATTACAGAAGGTTCAAACACTTACTGATGCTTCAGAAGGAAACATTAAGAGCCAGGGGGTGAAAACTTTTGAACAATGAAGCTGTGTGCATTTTTCTTTTTTTGGCCTAAATATCTATTTTTCTTATTTAGTACTACCCTTCAGAAGCTACAGAAGATACTTACATGTTTCCCAGAAGACAAAATAAGTTAAATTGACCCTGATCTTCAAATTCAAAGTGTTTTCACCCCCTGGCTCTTAATGCATTGTGTTTTCATCTGAAGCATCAGTGAGCGTTTTAACCTTCCGTAATAGTTGCATATGAGATTATCAGTTGTCCTCAGTGTGAAAAGATGGATCTTAAAATCATACAGTCATTGTTGGAAAGGGTTAAAAAATGCTGAAAAACCAAATAATTTGTGGGACCTGGAAGATTTTTCTGAAAAACAGTGGACAGTTTCACTGTTCAGGACAAACAAGGGACTCATGATCAGCTATCACAAAAAAACAAACAAAAAAAAAAAAAACAGCTGTGGATCATTCCTGTAAAAACACAGTATTAAAAGTCAAGGGTATGTAAACTTTTGAACAGGGTCAATTTTATAAATTTTATAAACTATTATTTTCTTTTTTGGACTATATGTAAACCTCTTTTATGTGAAATATCTTATTTAAGTCAGTACTAAATAATAAATAACATGCATTTAGTATGATCCCTCTTATTTTGTTAAAATAATTAACATTTTGCAGATTCTACAAGGTGTATGTAAACTTTTGACCTCAACTGTATATCACCAGTTTGTCAAATCAAAATCAAACTTCAAATGACCTGAAAACATTTAATTAAAAAAAAAAACCAATGTGCTTCACTAGGTGCAGAGCACCACTGCATGCCACTAACAGGTTAATACCACGATACCACGTGTAGGCAGCAATGTGTCTGACCAAATGTTTTATTAGAAGTAATGCTCTTATCTATTTTGTACAACCAGGAATGTCAACATTTGTGGTTCATAATCAAGTTAAAATCTTCCGTTCGTGATGAATGATTGTTCATGTGTGTATGGTGTTTACAGTGAACATAACTGTGGCTCCTGGGTTCTCAGCCTCCAGCATCGACTCATTAGGACCTGTGAGCTCAGCTGCATACTTTTATAAATATCTTGTGGGAAATTTTAAACACAGACACAAAAGGACATTTTTCATTCATATTGTTTTCATTGTCTTTATTTGGTATGGTTTGAAATCATCAGAAATGATTTATATCTGTGTAATAATTTCACAACAAATCCTTTCCGTCACATATGTGTTTAGGTGAGAAATCACTGGAATAAGTTCCTGTATGCCTTTTAAATACGACAACAGGGGTTTGAAATGACTTATGGTTGACTACAGACAAAACAATCTAATTATCCATTCACACAATTAACTATATCATATTTCACAACAATCTGGAATAGTTTCCGTAAAGGGAAGTAATTACAAAAGCTGTGTTCGCCAAAATGACATAGCATTAGTAAATCTGGACATGTGTTTCATATCGAAAAGTATCATGATGTTTCTCTGGAGAAAGAACTGTTTGCTTACAAGTCAAGTAGTCAAGGTTTCTAAAACGCAAATCAAACTTGTACATACTATTTATAATATGTCACATGTTGTTTCCTCCGAATCCTTAGCTCCTCTCAGACTGAGCGCTGGTTGACGGGTCCAGATGTTCCATCTGAAAATGTGCAACAGACTTTCATAAACAAAAATAGTTGACTTGCTACCAAGCAAACAAATATATTGACATGAACCAGGCCATATTAAATCGCTCTTGTATTTGTACAAAGTAAACATGCCATCCAATTTACACTTTACAGCTGACAATAAATACTGCTGCCATGACTGTTAAAAGAACTCGGCAAAACTTGGGGAAATTGTTTTGGTGGTTTGTTAATGGGAATCTATGAGTGGTGAGTCAATATTCTGCGTCAATACACTGATGAGTTTTAAGGCTGTTAGTGTGTTGAATCAGAAAACATGCTAAAAAAAGAGTGTGCAACAATTTTAGGGAATAACTAATACATTTATGTAAATGATTTAATTTATATATTTAGTCATGTCCAGTGTTGGGGAAAATTACTTTTAAAATAATGCATTACAATATTACGTTACTCCATAAAAAAAGTAACTAATTGCATTACTTAGTTACCTTTAATGGAAAGTAATCCATTATGTTACTTTTGCATTACTTGTTGTTGTCACAAGGGAGGTCTGGAGACAGACGTTCGGATCCAAATGCAGGCTTTATTAGAAGGCGTGGTAAACAGACAGGGTCAATCACGGGCAAACAACAACAACGAGGATAATCCCAAGAGTAGTCAAACACAGGCAGAAGGTCGGGGCTGGCAGCGAGAATCAAAACACGGTGAGGAGTCCAGGAATCAAACACAGGGAAAACAAATACGGAAAGAAACGCTCAGAAATAAAGACCATACGGAACAATAAGACTTCGCCAAGAGCTGTGTGTGTGAGTGGCTTAAATGCATGAGAGTCAATGTGAAACAGATGTGTGCAGCAATCAGTGCAGTGGGAAACGAGGGGCAGGTGTGTGCAGTGATTGGTGCAGTGGCTTATGGGGATTGCAGTCCAGAATGTGTGTGCAAGAGTTCATGAAGACAGGAAAGACCACATACGTGACAGAGCCCCCCCCCCCCCAAGGAGCGGCTTCCAGACACTCTAACCACCTAATACAATCTGGAGGGAGGGGGGAGGGATGGAGGGCCAGGTCCATGTAGGGGTACAGGAACTACGAACTGAGGCGGAGCCGACGGAGGGAGAAGCCATGGCGGAGGAAGGGTTGGCTCCTGCATGGGGCCGACCGACGGAGGTGGAGCCGGTGGAGCCCGAGGGAGAACCGGAGAGTCGACAGTCCTGGGTGACACAGAGGATCCGGACGGCCAAGGCGGAACCCAAGGCTCTGGCGACCCCGGCGGAGATGGAGGTCCGGAGGTACGCAGCGGAGCCGGAGTGACAGAGGATCGAGGCTGTGCCCACGGGAGGGAGGAGGTCCACAGAGCCGGCAGGACGGAGTGACGAGGCGCAGCCGGAGGAGTAGAGTCCAGAGGCGAAGGTGGGGCGGCGACTGACCGGGGCGGAGCCGGAGAGACGATGGAGCCCGGAGGAGCTGGTGGGCCGACGGCCGACAACGGAGACGAGGGAGCACAGAGCCGGGGTGGAGCCGCAGGGTCGGAGGGCCGAGGTGGAGTCCAGGACTCTGAGACTGGAGGTGATGGTGAGGGATCCTTCAGTCTGGACACCGATGGAGACTGGCAGTCCCACGGCAAGTCCTCTGCACCGAAGGTGGGATGTGGGTGAGCAGAGGGACTGTCAGGAGACAGAGGTGGCGGGACTGGAGCAGCAGGGAGGGTGGGTGGGAACCCACACAGTCCATGCATGGCCTCCGTGACCAGAACCGGGCAGACAGGAATCTCAGGACGACTGGATGGAACCAGCGGAGGCTCTGGAAGACTGGGCTGAACCAGCGGAGGCTCTATTATAGGAAATAAAGACCATACGGAACAATAAGACTTCGCCAAGAGCTGTGTGTGTGAGTGGCTTAAATGCATGAGAGTCAATGTGAAACAGATGTGTGCAGCAATCAGTGCAGTGGGAAACGAGGAGCAGGTGTGTGCAGTGATTGGTGCAGTGGCTTATGGGGATTGCAGTCCAGAATGTGTGTGCAAGAGTTCATGAAGACAGGAAAGACCACATACGTGACAGATGTCACCGAAGCTGGGCTTGCTTGTTTATTTTTAATAACAACAAACCCCCAAAAGTTGTATTATTGGCAACTGTAAAAGCAACAAAAGTTAATTTAATAAGCCTCAGGCTGAAGGAAATGCCTCTGAACCTCACTCCCATTTTCTCTCAACACAGGAACAGGAGAGGTGTAAGTGAATAAATTAGGAAACAATGTAACCGGTGTTACTTATTTGAAAAAAATAACTCACATATTTTCTTATAAATTTTAAAATAATGTGTTACTTTACTAGTTACCTGAAAATGTAATCTGATTACATAACTTGCGTTACTTGTAACACGTTACCCCCAACATTGGTCATGCTCTGCTCTGATTGGCTGTTTCACAGAGCGGCTGATTTAGCTCTCACCATGAAACACATGGAGGAAAATATATATTTATTTACAGAGCTTGAGCCGCTATTAATATGCGGGTCATTGAAACTGAATGCACAATCATTTTACTTTTACTTTTGTGATTGCACGTGCTCTGTGTAACGTTATACTACAGAAGCAGTACTTACCACATATTTTACAAGTTTAGATGCTTGTTAGTGATGCTCAGGATCTGTAAATCATTCGCCATCATCAGTGCAGTCATCTCTCCGTTTATATGGTAAGTGAAGTCTTATGTACTGCAATGTAACAGGCTACCACTAGCAATAAGCTAACCGTGTCCCTTCAGTGGCTGGCTTTATTTTATTAGAACATGTTATTTGTTTTCCTTGCCTTTCTGAATACAAACACCAACCCATCCCTGCACTTAACATCTCCTGCACAACCTGGAACATAACATTTATTCCCGTGATCTGCAATTTTCGCTATTGTCCTCGCTTTGTTTTTTTTTTCACAGTAGCCTACCCGCAGAACTTCTGATGATTGGGCTATACAAATGTTTTGGGCATAACTATTAATGATCGTGACTATTAGATCATAGTCGCTGTTATGTTAGGACTAGCCTATTTTTCAGTGGTCTTTTGCAAACACCAAATTTCTATAAGAAAGTGGAAACGATGGTGTTTGAGACTCATGGAATGTTATGTCCATGTACAGAACTGTTATTATTCAGCCGAGGTAAATACAGTTTTCCATTTTATGGCACCTTTAACAATTACTTGAAAAACCAATCTGATTACATAACTTGTCTTCCTTGTAATGCATTACCCCCAACATTAGTCATGTCTCATATAACCTATGAGGTGTCAGTGAATAAACTGGCAAACAAAGTAACTGGTGTTACTTATTTGAAAAAGTAACTCAGATATTTTCTGTAAATTTAAAAGAAATGCATTACTTTTCTAGTTACTTGCTTTACCCCCAACAGGTAATGTCCCACATAACCTATGACCAAAATGTTTACGAACCGTGACTATTATTGTCCCTTAGATGGTGATTCTTTGCTTTTCTTGTCTTGATTTCTTCAGAAGTGGAGAAGGACTTACCCCTAACATTGGTCATGTCCCACATAACCTATGACCAAAATGTTAACAAACCCTGACTATTATTGTCGCCTAGATGGTGATTATTTTCTTTTCTTGTCTTGATTTCTTCAGAGGTGGAGAAGGATTTGGCCAAGCTGGCAGAGCAAGGGAAGCTGAACCGAAGTCCAAACAGCCCTCATAGGAGTTTGCTTTTAACCCCCCTCTTCCACACCACTAACACTCTGCCTGTGCTCGGACAGACGTCCAGACCACAGTCTCCCAGCAGCCTTTCCACAAAGACCACAGGCCTGCCACTTCACAACAGTATACCCACAAGCCTAGTCATGGGCCGGACATCTCCCAGCAACCCCAGCAGCCGTGCCCAGACCCCTAGTGGAGCACGGACGCCCAGCAGACCTTTGACCCCCAATAGTCTCATGATGCACTCGTTGACTGCTGGAAGCCTTGGGAACAAAGAACGAGTATACGGGCGCTCTAGAAGCAGACCCGTCACGCCGACGGGACAGATAACCAGACCGATCCTCACACCACCGGGCCTGAGCACCACAGATTTATACGGAGGTCTATGGAGCACATTGACAGAGGTATACGCACACAAACAAAGTCACATATACACAACGTTATTATATATTACATGCTTTTAATATGCCTGTCAAACGATTAATTGTGATTAATCGCATCCAAAATAAACGTTTGTGTTTGCATAATATACGAGTGTGTCTACTGTGTATATTAATTACACATATATAAATATACACACACACATGCATGTATATATTTTGATTAATCGTGATTAATCGGTTGACAGACCTAATTTTAAATTATTACATTTTAAATAACTGTAATTATTTAATTAATAATTGATTAATTGATTGAAAGAAAAAAAAATATTTTATGCTCATCAAAAAGAAGACAAAATATTATTACAACCTAAAATAACACCTCTATTATATAAAATGTATATATAAATAATATTGTTATAAAATGTAATTTTATGTATGCCTCTATTTCTGTTTCTATTTTCAATATTGTGCTGCTTAATGAAGTGTGGAAATGGTGATACGTTGTCTTTTTTAAGATTTTATAAGTTAGAAATTTGTAGCAATATTATAAATGTTTTATTATAACTTTTGATCAATTTAAAGCATCTTTGCTGAATAAAAGTATGAATTTCTTTCAAAACCAAAACAAAATCACATTAACATTATAAATAAACAAAACTGTTCTCACTAAGTCAAAAGGAAAATATTTGTAAATCTCAGAAATAATTTTAAACAGCTGAACAATTACAATTATTAACCTCCACATTAAAACAAAAACACAGAAATAAGCAGTACAATGTTTTGGACTCTTTGCAAAGTTTTTTATTTCTTCAGCATGTTTTAATGTGCCAAATATTCAAATTTGGATATAAAAAGCCTTTAATCTACAACAAGCCTTTAACTGCTTGGAAACTAAGATCTCATTTTATATAGGCCTTGAGAAAAATTAAAGCCCACATTTGGTAACCCTGTAAACCTCAAGGTCAGTGGGTTTAGAATCACACAAGCTCATTGTTATTGTACTGGTTAGTTTGTAAAAGCTGTAGACTCCCTAATATTCTATTGTCCATGTCTGACTATGGCCTATTCATCACATGCTCTATTGAGATTAAGCAATATAATATAAAAGGATCCACGAAAAAAATAAAGAACAGATTTACACATGACTACCCTAGGTATGAGAAAAGAAAGGAGTCTGGCATTTCTGGGTTTCCGCTCTCTTTCTCTTTTATTTTTTGGTATTAGGGCTTGCTAATAAATCCAAAGCCACAAACAGGAATCGTATTGATAGCTCATGTTCTTATGACTGATGAGATTATGAAAACAAATGCACTGATCATGCTCTGATTGCACCCACCTGGTCCCACAGCTGTTATAGCAGTTCAGCTCCTGAATAAGAAAAAGGAATATGCACCTGTACATCTCATTCAGTTCAGAATGGGATCTACAGGAAGAGATCAGATGATTTGTCCTGCTTTTCTGTTTTCATATAAACGATTTAGAACTGAAATGCGGCGTAGATGTATGAACGCTTTCTGTCTGGCCCGTACCAGCAATACCTTTAACGCTGAAAAATAAGAACACATAAAAGTCTTTAGAAGCGAACAGGGGGCAATTTATTTATTAGAGGTTGTCTCAGAGGATTCGACCCAGAGGTGTACTTATTTCAAAAGAAAATAAAAACATCTGTAGAACGAATGGGCCTGACATGCACATTCACGAACTCTCTACATCTTGGGTTTCCAGTTCACAGGGGATTTGGGTGCTTTTCAAATCAGCACCTTTCAGCACAGGCCACAGCAGTTTTCACTAATGCAGCATTACACTTCCTAAATATTGTAGCAAATTATGTCCTTTAAAGGGATAGTTGACCTATAAATGAAAATTGCCCCATGATTTACTTACCCTCAAGCCATCCTAGGTGTATTTGACTTTCTTCTTTGAGGCGAATACAAACGGAGTTACATTTAAAAAATGTCCTGGCTTTTCCAAGCTTTATAATGGCAGTGAATGGGTGTTGAGATTTTATAGCAAAATAAAGTGCATCCGTCCATCATAAAGTATACTCCACATAGCTCCAGGGTGTTAATAACGGCCTTTTTAAGCAAGTAGTGCAGTTGTGTATGAAAAATATCCATATTTAAAACATTAAGCTCCGGTGAGAAGTGACGAACACAGAAGCACAATAGAGAGAGCAAAAACAAAACACTGGTCACAAATTAGTATTTTGATTCAAAATTTGGTTTTCGAGAGAGTAGCATATTGTTATGCTCGCGTCCTGCAACAGTTAGCGAAAGCTAGAGATTACGTTGAAGTTATATGGAAATATGGATATTCTTCTGCATCGATTTTTTTCTTACACATCAGTTCACTTCAGAAGGCTGTTATTTAACCCCCAAAGCTGTGTGGAGCACTTTTTATGATGGATGGATGAACTTTTTTGGAAATCTCAACACCCATTTAAATCCATTATAAAGCTCGGAAGAGCCAAGACATTTTTAATATAACTCTGATTGTATTCATCTGAAAGAAGAACGTCATATACACCTAAGATGGCTTAAAGGTGGGTACATCATGGGGTAATTTTAATTTTTGGGTGAACTCTTCTTTTAAGAACTTTTGAAATCAAAAGTGAAGTTTTGTGATATTTAGTTGATAGGGCTTTAGCTGTAAGGCTATATATAAACCATCGTAAAGAATTAGTTCACTTCCAGAAAATTTACAGATAATTTGCTCACCTCTTTGTCATTCATGTCTTTCTTTCTTCAGTTGTAAATGAATTTCTTGAGGAAAACATTTACTCACCCCTTTGTCATCCAAAATGTTCATGTCTTTCTTTCTTCAGTCGTAAATGAATTTCTTGAGGAAAACATTTTAGAAATTATCTCCATATAGTGGACTTCAGTGGTGTCCCCAAGTTTGAACTTCCAAAATTCAGTTTAAATGCAGCTTCAAAGGGCTCTAAATGATCCCAGCCGAGGAAAAAGGATCTTATCTAGCGGAACGGTCACTTTCAAAACAAATTGACAATTTATATACTTTTTAACCTCAAATGCTCGTCTTGTCTCGTCTCTGCCTCTGTAGTCTGTGTAATCTGAGTCAATCCAGTTAGGGTATGTCGAAAAACTACCATCTTGTTTCTTTTCCAACTTCAAAATCATCCAACATCCAAGATTTTACCTTTTTTTTTGGTAAAGGCCGTTTTATCTTCTTTGCATGCTCACTTTCTAAACACTGGGTCGGTACTTCTGCAGCGATGTAGGATGATTTTGAAGTTGGGGAAGAAAACGAGATGGGAGTTTTTCGACCTACCCTAACTGTCTTGAACCGGAAAAAAAAACAGAGCTCACACAGACGTAGACCAAACAAGTGTTTGGGGTTAAAAAAAAGTATATACATTGTTGGGATCATTTAGAGCCATTTGAAGCTGCATTTAAACTGCATTTTGGAAGTTCAAACTTAGGGGCACTATTGAAGTCCATTATATGGAGATAAATCCTGAAATGTTTTCCTCAAGAAACATAATTTCTTATCGACTGAAGAAAGAAAGACATGAACATATTGGATGACAAGGGGGTGAGTAAATTATCTATACATCTTTGTTCTGGAAGTAAACTACTCCTTTAAGTTAGTTTTAGCTGGTTCAAGCTGATTTTCCAGCCTGGCCAAGCTGTAGTCAATCTGATTTCCTCACTTGACCGTCTATAAAGTACCCACATCCCTTTAAAACTAGCCAAATGACCAATCTGACTATGTAGGGAGACCAGCAAACTAGCTAGTTTAAAATGTTCTTTTCAGCAAAGATGTTGAACAGGGCCCCTGAGAGCATTTGGACGCTTTTGGACAATTAAATTTAGACTAAAAATGTATTATGTAACAAACTATCAAACCACACTGTCATTGTTATGATTTATAACTCTGTTCCCATCATATGTTTTACCAGGATGAGTTTTACCAGCAGTTACAGGCGGTCAGGAAGCCTTGGCGCATCCCAAGTGACACAGATAACGACTGTCTGGAACCACCTGAGCAGGACAAGTGTGAGTATTACAAATCTGACCTCGTCCCATACACTGACCAGATCATGACATCAAGATTTGACCACTTTTTTGCATTTTAGCAGAAAAACATGCTTTCTATTAACAGTCCAGTAGGCTACATATATGCAACAATAAAGCAATTATCATTCTTTGCAGTGCAAACACTTTCGATTGGCTGTCAGTGTTTTTATTGTTCATCAGCTAGAAAAATCATACCCATGTGTCGGTAATGATATAGTTTTGGTGTGGACTTCACTATTGTCTTAGAATTCAAACTAACATTAATACCTTATCATAACAGTTATTAATTTTGGTGTGAATGGGCCTTAGTAAATCTGCCAAAAAAACAGCACCATCAGCAGGCGCAGTTCATTTTTACTAAATAAAGGCTCGTTCACACTAAGAACAATAACTATAGAAATAGCAAACTATAACGACACAGAAAAACATATCAGTGCAGTCACTTTCAAAACAATTTTTCCAGCTGATGAATGCTAAAAACATTCAGTTTAAAGAGCTTGGACATTTAAAGCAGCAGATGACAAAATTATGCACCTTTAAAATAAACAGAATGTTATCGTGTGCTGGTGTGGATGTTATGTGTCGTTACAGTTACCGATATTGGGATAATTCACCCCAAAATGTCATCCTAGGTGTATAGGACTTTCTTCGTTCAGACTAATACAATCAGAGTTATATTTAAAAAATGTCCTGGCTCTTCCATGTTTTATAATGGAAGTGATTGGGTGTTGAGATTTTCAAGTCCATTAAAGTTTGGGGGTTGATAAAGGCCTTCTGAAGTGAATCAATGTGCTTGTGTAAGAAATATATCCATATTTAAAACTTTATAAACTGAAATCTATCTTCCACTAACTGTTGTACATTAGTTTAGGAGAGAGCGGTGTTCCAGCAGATGACGTAGGAGGTAGACGTAGCATAAGCTCCGGTGAGAAGAGACAAATGCGGAAGCACAGAGGAGAGAAAAAACAAAATACCAGTCACGAATTGAAAAAAGTACAAAACAAGGGTTTGTAAAGAAAAATGTTGGAGGATTTCGATATGAGCCAAGAGGAGACTGGTTTTCCTTTGCTGTAAACAAAACTTGGTTCTCGCAAAACTAGCGTATTCTCGCTGGAGCTTACGCAACACCTATTTGCTAGGTCATCCACTAGAACACCACTCTCTCGTGAACATGCTTACGACAGTTAGCAGAAACTAGAGATTACGGTTTATGAAGTTTTCAAATTTTTCTTGCACAAACACACATCAATGTGGAGCAAAAGACTTCAAAATCTCAACAGCCATTCACTGCCATTATAAAGCTTGGAAGAGCCAGGACAATGTTTATAATAACTCTGATTGTATTCGTCTGAAAGAAGAAAGTCATATACACCTAGTATGGCTTGAGGGTGTCTTTTTTGGGTGAACTATGCCTTTAAGTGTACCATTTTATATTCAACATAAAAAATCAACTGGAGGTGTCATGTTACTATTTTTAACAGTTTAAAAGCTCTTTAACAGCTACAAATCATACATAGATTGAATTAAATGGTAATTCTGAGGAATACAGTGAATATCTCATATCTACATTGCCATTTATGGATTGGCAAGTCTGAAATTCTGTCGAGGCCTATTAATGATGATATCTGAGCTCTCGTCCCTTGGAAATAAATGAGTCAGGTCAAGGGAACCACTTCCAAGCGGCACTTTTACAGCTTCCCTTATTCTCCACAAACGCAAGACTGCTGCATGTGTGGCTTGGAGGTTGAAAAACATTGGACACTTTAATTATGTTGATATGGTCTCATGAACATATCTTAGATCTCCATTCCAGTGGATGTATGAAAGATTTAAGCATGCTTGGAGTCATTAGAGGATTATTATTTGTCCAAATCACGGTCCGTCATCGCTAATAAATACCGCTGGCCTCATTTTTCACTCTTTGAACATGACATGGCCAGAATCTCTGTGTCCCTCATGAGCCATTAGTCTGTTAATGACCTCAGTATTGTAGCATATCAAAGCTCTAGCCCTGAGAGAGTGTCTCTGAGTTCAATGATTATGCAAGAATGATTGTGATTTTTATCAGGACGAGGACAATTGTCTTTGATGAAGAGATTATTTTTCATAATAACAAAGTGTTAAGTTCTGAGAAAATGTTACTGTGGATTCTGTATCTTTTCAACTTAAACTCAGAAGCACTTTTAGACAAATATTTGCTATAGATCTGGTATAATATTTCTTTGGTAAACAAATGATTTCGACATATGTTTGGAACACGCTATTGCGCGGCCAAAGAAACGTCCAAAGATTTCTAGACGAGCAAAACATAATACAAACAATCCAAGCCCTGCTATCAAATGAAATGTAACTACACATGACAGGCTCCATTTTGCCAAAAACATATCTTGCGTAAAATAAGTATATTGTGCTAACAGTTTCTACAGGCATGCTTGCTGGAACTGCCATGCCAGCCCAGTTATTTAAAGGAACATGAAGCACAGTCTGTTAGTGAGAACGCCTGGCACTGCCAACCGCAGGACGTGACAAAATGCCATTTGGCATTCAGAACATTTGCTGATTGGCTGCCACAGTGACTGTTGACGCTGTCTGTTGGAGTTTAGCCTGTGCCAACACAGGTTTCTGAATAGGCATCAAGTGCATGGCAAAGAACAAAATCCATAACAGTTTCCTGTTATTGCAGGAACGCCCACAATGGGGTAACCACTAACCCTTACAACATTTCAATCGCTGTTCCATTCATTTTGAATTTCATGCTTTTCGACTCCTGTCCTAATGAGAACTGAATAACTCTGGCTTATGATCAGTAGAGAAGTTTGATTTCTTAAATTTAATATTTTAGTAGTTTGATGTTAGCAGTAGAATGTTTATATATTTTACTTTGACTGATCGACAGGACCACACAGTATCTCTGTGTAGAAATCCGCAGCACTGGAAGACCGGTTATCCACAACCTCCACCATCTGTGTATTCATTTATTGTAGATTTTTGTTTATTTGATAATGTTTTTAGCTATCAATACTAGTACGGTAAGCGCAGCTCCATGTTTAAATCCATTCTGAAGTATGGTGCAGATTTACTGATTTAATTTGGAAATTTCATTTTAGCTCACCCTACCATTTAAAAGTTTGGGATCAGTAAGATTTTAAATCATTTTATTTTGTGAATATGTTTTTAGCTGTCAGTACTAGTATGGTAAGCACAGCTCCATTTTAATACATTGTACCATGTTTAAATCCGATCTGCAGTATGGTGCAGATTTACTGCCAAAAACAATGCAAAATGACTACAAAGTTAATTTGGAAATTTCGTTTTAGCTCACCCTACCTTTTAAAAGTTTGAGATCAGTAAGATTTTATTTTATTTTGTGATAATGTTTTTAGCTGCCAATACTAGTATGGTAAGCACATATCTATTTTAACGTGTTGTACCATGTTTAAATCCACTCTGCAGTATGGTGTAGATTGTCTGCCAAAATCAAAGCGAAATGACCACAAATATAATTTGGTAATTTCGTTTTAGCTCACCCCATCAAATTTTGGGATCATTAAGATTTTATTTCATTTTATATGTTTTGTGATCATGTTTTTAGCTGCCAATACTAGTATGGTAAGCACAGGTCCATTTTAATACATTATACCATGTTTAAATCTGTTATGGTTATCTATTATGTTATGGTGCTGCCAAAATCAATGCAAAATTATCACAAATTTAATTTGAAAATTTAGTTTTAGCTTACCCTATCATTTAATTTTGGGATCAGTAAGATTTAATTTTATTTTGTATTTTATTAATTTTAGTTCATTTTGTTATTAAATTTTTAGCTACCAATATTAGTATGGTAAGTGCCGCTACATTTTAATACATTGTACCATGTTTGAATCCGTTCTGCAGTATGGTGTAGATTTCCTGCCAAAATCAGTCAATTAAAAAAATGAGCATAAATTTAATTTGGAATTTTCATATTAGCTGACCCAACCATTTAAAAGTTTGGGATCAGTAAAATTTTATTTTATTTTGTGATGATGTATTTAGCTACCAATACCAGTATGGTAAGTGCAGTTCCATTTTATTACATTATACCATGTTTAAATCCATTCTGCAGTAGGGTTTTTCGTCAAAATCAATGCAAAATTGTCATGATCGGGGCTGTGGGTTTTCCCTCAGCCACCTGAGGTCGCTGTTTGCACTGCACTCTGATTCATCACGTCTGTTTTGTCATTACCACTGATTCACACACAGCTGTTCACAATCTGGACTCTGTATAAGAACACTCACACTTCATTCCGTTTTCAGGTCTGCATTGTCTTATGTCTCCTGTTTTGTCTGTTCACTCTGCGTTCCTGAATTCCTGGCTCAAAGATCATGTTCCCTGTTTAGTTTATTTAGTGTTTCAGTTTGTTACGTTTGTGCCGTGTTGGCCTTTTGTTTTGTTTATTTTCTGTTAATAAAATACTTACCTGCATCTGGACCCAGACCTCCTTGTTGTAACGTGACAGAATGCAGACCTCACTGATGGGTCCAGCGGGGAGTAATTTTTTTTCTGAGGAGGCGGAGGCAGCGTCGGCCACCCGCTTTGAGACCATCTACGCCTGTTTGGCGGCGATGGAGGCCATTAACGCTGAGGCGGAGCGGAAGCGCCCCTACTATAGGGCCAGGGCGGAGGCGTTTTTTCGGGAGAGGGCGACCGCTCTCTCTGTGCCGGACGCGGCGGTGACCGCTCTCTCTGTGCCGGACGCGGCGTTGACCGCTCTCTCTGTTCCGGACGCGGCGGTGACCGCTCTCTCTGCTCCGGACGCGGCGGTGACCGCGCTCTCTGCTACGGACGCGCCGGTGACCGCTCTCTCTGCTCCTGACGCGGCGGTGACCGCTCTCTCTGCTCCGGACGCGGCGGTGACCGCTCTCTCTGCTCCGGACGCGGCGGTGACCGCTCTCTCTGTTCCGGACGCGGCGGTGACCGCTCTCTCTGCTCCGGACGCGGCGGTGACCGCTCTCTCTGCTCCGGACGCGGCGGTGACCGCTCTCTCTGCTCCGGACGCGGCGGTGACCGCTCTCTCTGCTCCGGACGCGGCGGTGACCGCTCTCTCTGCTCCGGACGCGGCGGTGACCGCTCTCTCTGCTCCGGACGCGGCGGTGACCGCTGAAGTTCCTCTGGCGGCGAGGCCAGCTCACGTTCCACTGGCGGCGAGGCCAGCTCACGTTCCTCTGGCGGCGGTGTCCGCTCACGTCCCTCCGCTGCACGGGCCTGGCCCGCCATCCCTCCCCCTTATGCACCTTCCACCGTTCCTCCTCCCTCCAGAAATTTTGTTTTGGGAACGTCTGGTAGCCGTTCCCTAGAGAGGGGGTACTGTCATGATCGGGGCTGTGGGTTTTCCCTCAGCCACCTGAGGTCGCTGTTTGCACTGCACTCTGATTCATCATGTCTGTTTTGTCATTACCACTGATTCACACACAGCTGTTCACAATCTGGACTCTGTATAAGAACACTCACACTTCATTCCGTTTTCAGGTCTGCATTGTCTTATGTCTCCTGTTTTGTCTGTTCACTCTGCGTTCCTGAATTCCTGGCTCAAAGATCATGTTCCCTGTTTAGTTTATTTAGTGTTTCAGTTTGTTACGTTTGTGCCGTGTTGGCCTTTTGTTTTGTTTATTTTCTGTTAATAAAATACTTACCTGCATCTGGACCCAGACCTCCTTGTTGTAACGTGACAAAAATGGTCACAAATTCAATTTATAAAATTTCGTTTTAGCTCACCCTGTCATTTAAAAGTTTGGGATTAGTAAGATTTTCTTTTATTTTGGTATTTTCTTTTCTTTTGTTTCTTTTAGCTGCTAATACTAGTAGGGTAAGCGCAGTTCAGATTTTTTAAATTTTATTATTTATTATTACTGTACCATATTTAAATCTATTCTGCAGTATGGTGCAGATTTCCTGCCTAGATCAATACAAAATGACCTGATTTTATTTTATTATTTATTTTCATCCTGATAAAATTCTTTTTCACAGAAATAATAAGCAGCACAACTGTTTTCAACATTATTCAGCATATTAGAATGGTTTCTGAAGGATCATGCAACACTAAAGACTAGAATAACGATGCAAAAAATTCACCTTTGCCATCCTAGTAATAAATAACATTTTAAAATATATTATAATTAGTGGTGGGCATAGATTAATTTTTTTAATCTAGATTAATCTATATTAAATTTTGAAATTAATCTAGATTAAAATGGCTAATTTGAATTCTGATGAAGGCATTCAGAATATGTGTGCTACCCAAATAATGACTAAAAGTAAGTTTTTTTTAACGGGTTTCTCAAGCCAGGTGATGCATTAAACCAGGCGCTCATCTCCTGTTTCCAAAATGCATCACAAACTGCTTGACAATTGCATTTACTTACAACACAATTAACTATACAAACTTGTGTAAGTACTTCTGCGCAAAAGGCTGCACGACGTGCGCATTCCCGTTAAAAACACAGGCGCGCGCGAGCATGGATAGCCTATCTGCGTGCATAGTCTTCGATTAAACTGCGTTGCTTTTAGAAGCGTCAATTCAGTTGTTGCATATAGTTTAATGTCTTTATTTCGAGATTACCAAAGTAAATTATAACTCAAACTTGAGATTTTACTGTGGCACAGCAGATTTTCACAGGGGCACGTGCCCCAGTAAAAAGGGTCTAACAACGCACGCACCTGCCCTGAAGCGGCTTCATAACTGCATCCATGTCTGCACGTCTCATTTGATGTGGTAATTTCACAGAAGTTGAAGACTCGTTCTCGCCCCCTACAGTGCAATTCAACTAGATATACGTCATCCGCACTTAAATATCAAGGTGAAAGTCATCATATCTTGCGTAGTTTAGACCCAGCTCCCAACCCAACTTTGAGAATATATTAACGGCGATATTTTTTTTATCGCGCGATAAGAGTCTCACGTTAACGCAGATAACGGCCCACCACTAATTATAATATAAATCAGCTGCTTTAATTTGTAATCGTATTTCAAAATATTACAGTATTTACTGTATTTAATCAAATAAATACAGCTTTGGTGAGCATAAAATACATTTTTCAAAAACACTAAAAAATATTGTCTACCTCACAATTTTTTTGGTGCTGTTTTTAGATTTCGGTTTTAGGCGTCTCATTACATTATATTGAATTATATGTTTGAAAATTCTCAGCATGAAACCATTTACAAGCTTTTATTCTGTATTTTGGCTCTTTTTAGGTAATCCAAGTGGAGTGAGGGATGCCAGCAAGAGATCGGTGTTCTCAGGTAAACATTCCAACACATCAGTCCATCATGCTCACAGACGGCCAACTAATTGCCTGTGAATGAATCTTAGCCTCGGAAAAAAAGTCAGACAGAAGATTTGGGTCATAGTCTTGCCGTATGAATTCTCCTAAGAAACAAAAGAGAATTAGAGACATTGATTTAAATTGTGGAAACTAGCTATGATGATGATGATGATCTTCTGACAGAATTCAGCATTCCTTAACATTAAGATCATCAAAATTACAATAAGTGACGCAGGCCTCATTTACTGACATTGATATAAAGCACCCACAATGCACTGTGAGATCACTTTTATAACAGTCTGAGACTACATGAGGTCCCAGTATTTTGGAAAAAGGCCGTCCGATGTTCGTTTCTGTTGATTTAGCTGGGTGCCACTCAAGCATGTGGCAGCTGAGAGTCATGGTAATGACGAAAGTGTCTCCTCTGTGGTTTGACTTCGTGTGCCCAGCCGAGGTTTTACAGTTGAAGAGGGCAGACAAGCCTGTATAGTCACATGCATCCAGCAAGCGTTGTGGTGGAACTGGGCTAACCAACCCAAAGCTGGGTGCCGATTCCTCTGACCTCATCCATACACACGCCTGTGAATGTGCAGCGTGACATGGATCAGCTCATTTTTCCATTCTCACATTTATCTTTGACATGTTCAAATATTAGAGGCTGCTTTTATGGTAATTACTGAGGTTGTTATGATTATTAGTGGTCATATGGAACTGACGTCTGTCTCCAGGCAACTGATGTTTTCGTCGTTGCTTTTTTCTACAGGCTTGTAACGGTGCGTACGGCGGACACAGAGCCAATCAAACATTTATGCAATTTAAAGGGGCATTTGAATATTGTGAGTCAGCAAGAGACACTTATTTTTTTAATTTTGACCAGAAGAAAGATTGTGTACTTTTTTCCACAGAGGCCAATATTTCTTAGAAATAAAAATGTTACAATTCTAGAATGTAATGTGTTTATCAGAAAAAGATAAGCCTGCACTTGAATTTTTTTTGTCTGTCAGCATGCTTAGTTGTGTGTTCATAAAAGTATTTATTGCTGCCTTGCATTAATAAACACAATTTATCACATGATGTGCCAAATCGATGGTTGATAAAGGGATTTTTGATAATTCTTTTCAATAACAATCAACAAAAGTGGACGTTTAATGGCATTAGCAGAGAATATGAATGTATGTACAATGTTGGACATGCATAGCACTGCCCCTGCTGACCTCAGCATGACACTCTCTCATTCCCAACAGCATTGTGTGTCTACAACTGGAGACGACACATTTCTATAGAACTTACTTTGACTTTTATACCCACAGAAATATATGTAGCCTGTTACACCTGTTATATCCTTGTATAATGCCAAATAAAAAGATTTGTATAAAATAGGATTTGTCTTTTCATGTTTGTCCCCAACTGGCCAATCCAATACTTCCGGTATTTTTTTAGAGGCATAGTTCACCAAAAAATTACCTCATAATTTACTCACTGTCAAGCTATCCTAGGTTTATGTCTTTCTTCTTTCAGACAAATACAATTAGAGTTATATTAAAAAATGTCCTGGCTCTTCCAAGCTTTATAATGGCAGTGAATGGGTGTTGATCTTTTGAAGACCAATAAAGTGCATCCATCCATCATAAAGAGTGCTCCACAAGGCTCCAGGTGTAACATGGGAGTCTTGACAATGGAGTTGAGGATCCAGATGCAAGGCTTTATTGAACAAGGTGCAGTCAAAACAGACATGGTCTAACAACAGCAAACAACAATATCCAAGGCAAGGCAAAAGTGTAATCCACAAAACAGGCTAAGGTCAGGGCAGGCAGCGAACAATCATGTAACAAAGAAACAGTCCAGGGTCACAAATACACACGGAAGGAACACACGGAAACTAGGAAAATAATCATATATTCAATACTCAGTGATGTGTGTATGTGAGTGTGTGTCTTTTATAGTATTTCTGATTGACAATGGGAGGAGTCTGTAATTGGTTCCTAGGCAGGGGTTTCTGGGAAATGCAGTGTGGGGTGGAGTAGAAAAGGAATGGGATGAAGTGCCCTCTAGAGGAGCTCATGGGCACTCCATCTAGAGACTGTGACACCGCAGGGTTAATAAAGGCCTTCTGAAGTGAATCGATGCATTTGTGTAAGAAAAATATCCATATTCAAAACTTTATAAACCATAATCTCTATAGTTTCCACTAACGTACGCGTATGTGCGTTCATGAGAAAGTAGCAAGGATATAGGCATAGCGTAAGCTCCGGTGAGAAATTAACACAAAGGAGAGAGCAAAACAAAACATTGATCATGAATTAGAAGTACAAAACAAGGATTTGTAAAGAAAAAATATATAGGATTTCGATAGGATTTGATATGAGCCAAGAGAAGACTGGCTTTCCTTTGCTGTAAGCAAAACTTGGTTCTTGCATGACTACAGTAGCATATTCTCACCAGAGCTAACGTTATGCCTAAATATTACATCATCCACTGGAACACTACTTTCTCATGAACGACAGTTAGTGGAAGCTAGAGATTACGGTTTTATAAAGTGGAAAACACCCCTCTAAAACCAGCCTGCTGACCAGCTATGTCCAGCTAAAACCAGCCAACCAGCCTAGGCTGGTTTTAGCTGTTTTTTTTCCGCAGGGAAGCCAGGATTTTTTTTAAATATAACTCTGATTGTATTCGTCTGAAAGAATAAAGTCATATAAACCTAGAACCATAGACTAAAGCAAATTCACTAAGCAGCAGTTAAACTGCTACACAGTGAGATATGGCAGACTCCATCTGTTTTGTTTCTAGCCATAAATTTTAGTGGAAAAGACCCAGATCTCCTTCAAATCTCATTGGATTTTAACCCAGACCCAACTGTGTTTGAGATGTGACTCGATGGCGACATATTTCAAAACAACTGCACTTGTTTGACAATTACTGTAATCTCTGGAAATCTTTTCCCGCTTATGGTTGATTACACTTCACATTTTCCCCATCAGCATGACAAATGTTGTTTTCAAAGCTGACGCTACTGAGAAATTGCCAGCCCTCATTTTGTGGTTCATGCTTCAAGTGTTTCAAGTTGGTGTCGGTGATGGGCATGCCTTCGAGACACTGCGCTGAGGTAGGTGTTTGTACAATTCTAAATAAAGTTATAGTTTAAATGGCTTCTTTTGAGTTGCATTTCCTAAATGTTTACATTAAAACATCTTGAACTTAAGAATTTGCATAACATGTAACATGACAATGTATCAACAATGTAAGACAGAGTTGGATGAATTCTACTCCTTTATAGGCCTTTAAATTGTTCAGTATTATGTACTTTGTTTTTTGTTTTTAAAAAAACAAAACAAAGCGAATCCCAGATATTAGCAGGAATAAAGTCATTATTTTTGTTTTCTTTGTACACAAAAAGTATTCTCGTAACTTAAAATTAAGGTTGAACCGCTGATGTCACATTGACTATTTTAACAATGTTCTTACTACCTTTCTGGGCCTTGAACATGGTAGTTGCTGTCTATGTAGGATCAGAATGCTCTCGGATTTCAATAAAAATATCTTAATTTGTGTTCTAAAGATTAACAAAGGTTTTACGGGTTTAACGTAATTAACAACAGAATGTTCATTTTTGAGTGAACTATCTCTTTAAATTGCTACACATAGACCTTGTAGACTTGGTATATGAAACACAGCAAATAACAATCTAGATATTGATACAAATCAGCATTATTTTACAGTATATCATGGAAACTTGCAAACAATTGTCTCAGTTCAGGCCTGTTATCCACCAGAAATGTGCATTAAAATGTTGCATGCAGATTCTACACTGTATTTTTTTGGTGACACATGAGGGTCAGGAAATGATATGCTGGCGGCTCAAAGGATTAGTGTATATGTCAACACTGGATTTCAATTTCTTCATGGACTATAAGATGCAGTCAAAGCAGCCACACCCAGATCAAGCAGGGGTCTTTAGCCCCTGCCAAACCTCAAACCCTTTTTCACACTCCACTCTCAAACAGGATGTGGTTAAGTCAAAGGGTTTTGTCTCGGTCTAGTGCTACAAAATGAGTAATTCCAGTAAAAGTGCTATGAACGAATCTTCATCAGTTTCCTGTGTAAAATTAAAGATTTAATTAACTGCAGTATGTGTGCCATCATTCCCATATATCCCCACAACGGGAGTCAGGAAGACGGGAAGAGCTTGGACAGAAACATGACTCAAACTTGCCATTACAAAGAGTGAAAAACAAATGAAAGGTATTAAGAACATATTTCAGTTTTGAGATTTCAGTTTCAGTAAACTTGTAAATAGTAACATGTGTGCCATTCTGTCTGTCTGTCTGTCTGTCTGTCTCTCTGTCTGTCTCTCTGACTGTCTATCTAGCTGATTGTCTATCTTTCTGTGTGTGTGTGTGTGTGTGTGTGTGTGTGTGTGTGTGTGTGTGTGTGTGTGTGTGTGTGTGTGTGTGTGTGTGTGTACCTGGTATTCATCACGTTGTGGGGACCAAATGTCCCCACAAGGATAGGAATACCAGTAGATTTTGACCTTGTGGGGACATTTCTCAGGTCCCCATGAGGAAACAGGCTTATAAATCATACACAATGAGTTTTTTTTGATGAAGTAAAAGTGTGCACAATGTCCTGTGAGGGCTAGGTTTAGGTGTAGGGTAGGTGTAGGGCGATAGAAAGTACGGTTTGTACAGTATAAAAACCATTACGCCTATGGAATGTCCCCATAAAACATGTAAACCCAACATGTGTGTGTGTGTGTGTGTGTGTGTGTGTGTGTGTGTGTGTGTGTGTGTGTGTGTGTGTGTGTGTGTGTGTGTGTGTCTGTCTGTCTGTCTGTCTGTCTGTCTGTCTGTCTGTCTATCATCTATCTGTCTGTCTGTCTGTCTGTCTGTCTGTCTGTCTGTCTATCATCTATCTGTCTGTCTGTCTGTCTGTATGTCTATCATCTATCTATCTGTCTGTCTGTCTGTCTGTCTGTCTGTCTATCTGTCTGTCTGTCTGTCTGTCTGTCTGTCTGTCTGTCTGTCTATCATCTATCTGTCTGTCTGTCTGTCTGTCTGTCTGTCTGTCAATCGGTCTGTCTGTCTGTCTGTCTGTCTGTCTGTCTGTCTGTCTGCCTATCTCTCTGACTGTCTATCTAGCTGATTGTCTATCTAGCTGATTGTCTATCTTTCTGTGTGTGTCTGTCTGTCTGTCTGTCTGTCTGTCTGTCTATCTATCTATATATGCGTCTGTCTGTCTGTCTGTCTGTCTGTCTGTCTGTCTGTCTGTCTGTCTGTCTGTCTGTCTGTCTGTCTATCTATCTATCTATCTATCTATCCATCTGTCTGTCTGTCTCTCTGACTCTCTATCTATCTCTCTATGTGTCTGTCTGTTTATATATTTCTATCTATCTATCTATCTATCTATCTGTCTGTCTGTCTGTCTGTCTGTCTGTCTGTCTATCTATCTATCTATCTATCTATCTATCTATCTATCTATCTATCTATCTATCTATCTATCTATCTATCTAATTTTTTTCACTTACTAAATTCATCAAAATGAACACCTGGTTAAAAACTGGCACTTTAAAGAAGTCAAGTGACAGTAGGGATGAACCATCTACATCGGCCTCTTCTATGGAGATGTGCAACGGCCTTGAATATATGGACTCGGAGGATAACGAACGAGGTGAAGAGGTGCAGGCGGGAACAGAGAAATCCAGCAGAGATGTACTGATGAAGAGAATTAGGCCTACGCTAGAAAGTGAGAAAATGTCAAGTAAGAAACGAAAATATAACGAAAGTTACATTAGTTTCGGGTTTACATGGATTGGAGATGCAGAAAATCCAAATCCGCAATGTGTAGTCTGCGGTGAGGTTTTAGCTAATAGCAGTCTTAAGCCCTCATATATGGTTCAGCACTTACAAACAAGACACAGCAATTTACAAGACATGCCTGCAAGTTTTTTTTTCAAGGAAAATTGGAGGAACTGCAGAAGAAGAAAAAAATTATCCTAATTAAATTAGGGGCTTCCAAAAATGCTCAGAGAGCGTCATATCTGGCGAGTTACCGCATAGCTAAAAGAGGTATGCCCCACACAATTTGAGAAAATCTTTGTTTACCCGTTGCCAAAGATATAGTAAACTGTATGCTCGGAGAGAAAGCTGCAAAGACGCTGGACAAAATACCTCTCTCCGACAATACTGTGGCTCGTCGCATTGATTCAATATCTGCCGACATCCTCAGCCAGCTAATAAGCAGAATAAAAAACAGCGAATTCTTCTCACTGCAAGTGGATGAGTCAACTGACGTAGCAAATCTATCTAATCTTCTGGTCTATGTCTTTTATTTATTTGAGAACACAGTGCATGAAGATTTTTTGTTTTGCCGTCCCCTTGTCACTCGTTCAACCGGGGAAGATATTTTTAATTTGATGGATAGCTTTTTCAGAATAAATGAAACTGACTGGGCGCGCTGCATTGGAATTTGTACAGACGGGGCGAAATCAATGACGGGGAGGCACAAAAGAGCAGTAGCTTTCATCCGAAAAGTTGCACCAACTTTTTGAGCTCCGATGTGAAGCGCAGGAATTTTTTGTTCATAACCCATTTCACCTGTCTTCATTCTTGAAAGATGACATCTGGCTTCAGAAGCTGGCGTATCTGGCAGACATATTTTCTACTCTTAATGAACTTAATTTAAGTCTGCAGGGCCTTAGTACTACCATTTTTAACACCCAGGACAAAGTTGAAGCACTTATTAAAAAGCTAGTCTTCTGGGCTAACTGGATAAATGGAAACTCCACCGAGTGCTTTCCACTGTTGTCTGAATTTTTGCAATCCCAGGAAGCTGCACTAAGTACTCATGTCAAAGGGCTCATAGTCTCGCGTAGCCAGATCTTCAGACTGACGGCTGAAGGTCTGGAATTCATGGCAGCTTTAATTGGCCTAAGCCCGCCCATAAGGCCGTTTGACCGACATGTCAAACAACCAATCACAGTTCGTTTCGTTCAGCGTCACGTTTCGGGGTGTGAAAATGCCCCCACAACAACAGACTGGCGTGCAACAAGTCAGGTGCAGTCACTGAATAAACAGCATTGAAAGTTAAATAAGAAGAGGGAGAACAAGCAGTAAGTCAGTAATTTGTTCGCGAACGTTGTATAACAACAATGGTGTCTGCATAAGCACCTCTTAATAAAACACAAGAGTAAATCAGTCTGCGCTTTGTTTCCTGGCGGACCGAAAATAAACGCGACACTCGCATCAACCGGAATTCCGATCAAATTCAACTAATCAGATGACGACTTCGACATTCCTGAAGTGTTTCCAGTTAAGTGTACCATATGCATCAGACGTTTAGCCAACGTTCCGTGGGCGTGACGTCTGGGGCTGAGACTAAAGGGCTCATAACTGAACATCTCAACCAGCTTAGCCAAAATCTAAGGACTTACTTCCCCCCCTATGGACCAGTCTAAGACATGGATTCGGAATCCTTTTGATGTCACTCCTCCAATCCCACATCTCTCATTTCAGGAGCAAGAACAATTACTGGAGTTATCATCTGATGGGAGACACAGCATACTTTTCAAAAATAAGTCACTCGTGGATTTCTGGGCTTCAGCAGTGGTGGAGTATCCAGGATTGTCAAAGCAAGCACTGAAAGTTTTGATGCAACCACATACTTATGTGAGGCAGGTTTTTCTGCACTGACATTGTTGAAAACCAAACATCGACTAAGACTAGATGCTGAGAATGATTTGAGAGTAAAACTGTCATCCATTGAACCAAATTTTGATGATCTGTGTGCAAAAATGCAGGCCCATCCATCTCACTAAAAAGGTAGGAAGCAATGTTTTTAGTGAAAACTGAAATGTTGATATTTTCTAATATACAGAAAATATTTGTATTGAGTTATTGTAGTTAGAAATTGTGGAGTTTAATCGAAGGGGTGCTTGAACGGTGTCAAATATTAGAAAGGGGTGCACACAGCAAAAAGTTTGGGAACCACTGTTCTAACATGTTCTACCATTGGTTCTACCATTTATGCTGGTCCTTAGCTGGTTAATGCTGGTCCTTTGCTGGTCATGTTGCTGGTCAAGGACCAGCATAAACCAGCAAAGGACCAACATAAACCAGCAAATGGCCAGCATAAACCAGCAAAGAGCCAGCATAAACCAGCAAATGGCCAGCATAAACCAGCAAAGGACCAGCATAAACCAGCAAAGGACAAGCATAAACCAGCAAAGGACCAGAATAAACCAGCAAAGGACCAGCATAAACCAGCAAAGGACCAGTATAAACCAGCAAATGGCCAGCATAAACCAGCAAAGGACCAGCATAAACCAGCTAAAACCAGCATACCAGCACCAAAACCTACCTAACCAGCATATGCTGTTTTTTTCAGCAGGGATGAACTGATATACTGTCAAAATCTTTAGGCCACCCAAGAGCATCATGTAGTTTCACTCTTTTTCCCATTTCTCCCTCTCTTTAAGGTTTTGGACCACCACCAGTGGTCAGCTGACTGGCCTCCACTCCTTTTATTTACGACTGAACTAAGTCAAATTAATCCTGACATAAAGCACAAATAAATCTATGGTCGGTACAAGTATGCTTTGAAGCAGTATGCAAGACAACTTCTTTTCCTTCTGTTTCCATTATGTGTGTGAATGCACTTAAACTGTTTTCAAAGCCAGGCCGAGAAGCTCTCATAACTGTGGAACTTCTGTTCATTAGGAAGCTGTCCAGCGTCTCCATTCAAATTGCATCTTTTTGGAAAGCCAGCTGTTCCCTCTGAAGAAAGTCTGGCTTTAAAGTCTTTGCTGTTATCCATACCCATACAAAACAAATTATTCAGCTGCACATGGTCAAAAGAAGATGTCAGCTTGTTTTTAATGAGTTCTCTCTTTTCAATGCAATGCTTGATTTGTGTCCATGTGACCCCTCACAGATATAAAGGTCTCAGAGAGCAGGTTTCATCTGACCTTTCAATAAATTAAAAACATTACTTGGTTATTTATTCCCAGAATGTCAGACCAAAGAGAAGCATGAGTGAAGCATTATGTGGCAGGATCTGCTCTGATGGTATTTCCTTGGGACAAACCTCGAAAACAACCAGCAGAACAGGTAGGAACACAGACTTCAGCTACACATGTGCTGTCAATTTAGGGCTCCAAACTAAAGTCAACAAAATCGCTGAGGGGAGGAGAGGCTGGGGTAACATTTTTCACATTTACCTTCATAACTCACAGACTGCAACAAATCTACCTGCCATCTTCTGGTATCAGCAACATACATGTGTGCCAACAATAACAATACCATTACAATATTTACATTAAGAAAGATTCAGAATATTAAAAATGTATTTAAAGACCAAAATGTGGTCATGAAC
>NC_133384.1:19413317-19509831 GCF_049309525.1 Garra rufa
ATATATATATATATATAAAATAATATTAATACTTTTTATTTTATTTTTATTATAAAAACTTAATTTTTTAAAATAATATTTAAAATGTAATTCATTTATTACCCACAACATCACAGTCATAATAAAATCAGCCAATATTTTGTTCTTTTTAATTAATTAATATTATTAGTTTTAATTTTTTTTAATTGTTAAAAATAATATTTACAATTTAATTCATTTATTACGTATGACCTCACAGTCATAATAAAATCAGCCGATATTTAGACAACCTACTTTTTAAACAACATAGCATAAATAATCAGTTTTAATTTTTTTATTTATTCACTATATTTATATATGAATTAACATTAACTTATGTAAAATTAATTAACTAATTTACGTTTTTAATGATATTTTATTATTAGATAAACAAGTTATATATATATATATATATATATATATATATATATTAGTGGTGGGCCGTCATCGGCGTTAACGTGCTGCGTTAACGCGAAACTCTTATCGTGCGATAAAAAAAATATCGCCGTTAATCTATTCTCATATTTGGGTTGGGAGCTGGGTCTAAACTACTGATAGTTTAACGCTAATGTATACCGAATATGGTCACGCGTTTAAGTCTCCTCCACCAAAACACAGACGGGATCGCGTCGTCCTCCATTCATGAAAACCGAATCTACTATAGCGCGAAATGCCACGTAAATTCGTTTTTTGGATTCATAAATCTAATGTTGGTCAGTCACTTAATTCAAATCGCGATATGGACTAGTGTATGTGAAAACTGAAATGCAAAAAGACCGTTTTAATATGAATCTGAAATGTTCCGTTTGCCTAGCTGTATGTATGCATGGCGGAGACGAGCTTTTACTACACGCATACTGAAACACACGTGACGCTCCCGGTAATTTTTGGCTTTTTTTTAATCTCACACGAACAGATAAACTCAATCTCCCAAACTGCTGTGAGTGTCACTTTTACCGTTTCATTTGAGAAAACTAGCATCATATCATACTGTATGACACAGAAACGTCACGGCAACCTGTCAAAATAAAAGTACGGTGTAACATGTAATGGGCTGGGTAGGTGTTGACGTTAAAAAAAAACACTAATAGGTAGAAAAAATAATTTCATTGTTAGTTAGTTAGTAAACACAAGTACATCTAATTGAACATAATTTATTTTCATCAACAAATTATCATAGAACAGCTTTATGAGCTTTATGATCCATTCTCAAAGACTTACTTTTAGTCATTATTTGGGTAGCACACATATTCTGAATGCCTTCAGCAGAATTCAAATTAGCCATTTTAATCTAGATTAATCTAGATTAATTCCAAGATTTAATCTAGATTAATCTAGATTAAAAAAATTAATCTATGCCCACCCCTAATATATATATATATACATACATTTATATATTATATTTATATATTAATTTTAATAATTAGCTTTTAATTTTATATGATATTACTTTATTAGATAAACACAAAGTCATTAAAATATTATAATATTATATTAATATCCTATATATAATTTTATTGTAAATTAATTTTTATTATTATTTTAAAATATATATATGTAATTTTTTTCAAAATTATATGTAACACCTCGATCAAAAATCATTTATTTATTTAATTACTGTATTTATATAATGTTATTTTTTGTTTTGAATAATATTATTTTACTTTATATTTTTATAACTTTACATCAGTGTAGTTTAGCCCTTTTTAAAGCATGTTTCGTTTGTCTCTGGTCTCTATTTGTGAATAACAATTTTGCAACTCTTCCTGCAGTTAGATTTCATTTGTTCAAGTAGCAAACAAGCCAGCTAGCTTTGATATCAAAGCTTTCAAAATGGCCGCCATTCACTTAATTAGCTTCAAGCTGACAATCCACTGAGAGGAGCTTGTGCTGAGCAGAGGTGGGGCCTTCAATCCACCTGCCTTAAGGCAGATAGAACAGATAATCAAAGAATTCAGAGGTTTTCCACTGTAATTGGGCCATTATTTGGAAAAGTGGAGGAAGTTTATCAAGCTTTTAAATGAAGGTCTTTTGGCTGAAGTAGCCTGGTGGAGAACTAGCCCTCTGGCTAACTGTTTTACTGGAAGTATTGAGACCAAACACGGCTGCCAAGACGATCGTTTGAGGTCCTGCTCTAAATGTCTTAAGGTAAGTCATGTTTCAGTAACAATGAGGACTTCTTTGTATTGGAGCAGGAGAGCTGCTTTAGCTAAATTAGCCAGCCTTCCATAAACTCAATAAACTGTACTTTTCAAGGTATTTTGTTTGTTTTATCTTACAAAGTGACTAGGTTGAGCAATAGTGACTAATACTTACTGCTTAAATTCACTGCTAATATGAAAAATACAATGGATCTCAGTTTGATGTGTTCAATTCTAGTCATTACAATTGTTGATGCTGTATGAGTGAATTTGCCTTTTTTCACTACTTTATTGATTTCGTCAGCATGAAACTTTGACTGCAATGCAATGCTTTGACTGCAGTGTGTGTGTGTGCGCGTTTCTTTCTTTTATTGTGTGTGTGGGTCACTTCCAGTCATTCTCCTTAGTATTCCCAGAGTGGTAACTGTTTACCAGAATGTATTCGTCATTAGATCTAATTTATCTGCCAAGTTATTGAAGGAGACTGTGGTTTTTGTTAGATTTGTCTTTTGAGTTCAGTGTAAGAAAGATCAGTTTGGTTTGATGTTTGTCTAGATAGTGGACTGGTCATGTTGTTTACCAGAAATCCTGCTGAAAAAAACCCCCAATAGAAACCATTATTGAAATTCCAATAGTTTCCATTACAAATGCCATTACAAACCATCAACTATTAACCATTAAAACCATTAAAAACTGGTTTCCTGTAGTGTGTTTTGGGACATATACCATTAGGATTTATGGTTTTAACCAATAAAAGCCACCAATGGAAGGTGAAAAATTACTAGTAGAGGGACAATTACAGTTTCCATTAAAACCAAAAGAATTTCCAGTAAAACCATTATAAACTCTGTGATGGTTTCTATTGTTTTCTGTTTTGTTTTCAACAGGGAACTTGACCAAGGGAGGTTCATTTGTTAAGCTAAAAGAAAAGCATCAAAATCTAACACACACTTATGGCAATCTCATAACTATTTTACGTTTTGGTGAATTGTTGGCCAACTTGTCTGAATTCATATCTCACTCATAGTTTTTCATTCCATCTCCTCTTGATCCATTGAGGTTTAGGGATTGAGGGTGAAGCTTTATGGCTTTTTTTCATATAAATTGTCTGTTTTTGCACAAATTCATACAAAAATCACTGATTCGTAAAACTTCAGATTGTCCAAAACACAATATGATGGTCTTTTTAACATTAAATACTGTATATAGCAATTGCAAAAATGTATTCCGTGTAATGTACATTTAAACTTCTGATCTACTTTATTTTTATTGGAAATATTTTCTTTCTTTAACACAGTATCTGTCTGTGTGTGTCTGTATACATTAATTATTCTAATATTTTATAATGTTATGTTATTATTAGGTAAGTAAAAACCCAACTAATATTATAAATTCAGATATAATATGAATTATAAATAATATAATATTTAACCATGTTTTTATTAGAAATTATATATTTATTATTAGATAAATAAAACCCCAATTAAATATTATAAATAATATAAGATCTCAGATTTTTTTAATAGCAGACCCTTTTTTTAGCCAAATTCTTATTTTGCAGTCCTTTGCTATTTGATATGCAACACAATATATTTGATTGTTCATTATTTTAGAATGTTTATTATTATTATTATTATTATTAAATAAAACTGCAAATTACATATTATAAATAATATCAAATTTCTTTTGTTTTAACCAAGTTTAATTGGAAATATTTTGCAGTCCTTTACTATTGGATATCCAACATTACAGTATTTATGATTATTCAGTATTTTAGAATTGTTTATTATTATTAGATAAATAGTGAAGGACTGCAAAATATTTCCAATAAAATTTTGGCTAAAAAAAAACAACTGATATTTTTCATATTTAATTGGGGTTTTATCTATGTAACACAGTACACATTCATGATTATTCATTATTTTATTATTAGACAAATAAAATCAGATCTCATTCTTTTTTTTTTTTTTTTCCTTTTTTTTTGTATATTGTCTTTTTAATCTGAACTTCTGATCCTTTTTTATAAATCAAGGTTTTTTTCTGCATACTTTCCTCTTAACAAAGTTATTTGCGGTCAGTTCATTGGCCTTTTCAGTTAGAAATATGTAGCTTTCAACAGAGCTACTGAATCATTTCATCCTTGAAAGTGTTTATCCATGATTGTGCTCATCCAAATGATGTGTTTTGGAGTCGATAATCATCACATGAGGTTTTTGAATGAGCTATGTACTTATTTAAACTATGCACGATTGGTCACAATAAGCACAAATAATTTCAGGCTAAGCAAAGGTCAAAATAAGTACAACGACATCCCAACCTATTCTCACTAAGTTGCTAGACCAGAAAAAAACAAATACTTCAGGTGTGAGAGTTTGTGGTCAGTAGACCAACATGAACTCTTCGGCAATGGCAGACGGTTGTGTAGCAGGAACGTGTGACTTTACGTAGGGAGTTTTTTTTTTTTTTTAAACCATGTCTGTTTAAATGAAGAACCAGCAGCACTTCATCCAGCAAGCAGGGGAGCAATTGTGCTTTTCGTTCGAGTATAGCAAGATTAAGAATTATTTGTGCAGCCCTCCATGTCATTGAGCTGTTTTGTTATTTCTTCTTACCTCATTTGTATGGCTTTTAAATGATACGTTATGCCAAAGCGCAGCACACTTGGTCAATGTGGTGATGTTTCTATTGACTGTAAAATATCGAGGACTGATGAGGGAATCATCATTTCTCAGGCGCACACACATTAAAAGCCCTCTAGGCAGTAGCGTTTCATGCTTAAGCTGAAACACATACTGTAGGTTGTATTCCCCTTACCACAATTTGGCGTTATATTGCGAGCCTTGACAGAACTGGATGAAAATCTGCCTTTGAGTTCTATTTCATGGTCGTTTTATAAAGATATCCTTGTACATAAAGTGCACATCTGGATTTTTATGAAAGCGTTATTTGCGAAACGGGTTCTGATGTTTTATGCGGCTTCTAGGGATCGAGGGCTCTCTCTTACTCAACTCGTTCACCCTCGTGTTGCAGTTCGTGGCGTCCGTTCGCTCGCTCGCAGTTAATCTGTCCACAGATGAGCAGGCAGTTTTAAAGGGCAATGGCACTTCGAAAGCTGCAGTTGTTTTCTTTGGCTGTGTACTTTCTGAAGACAAACTCTGGCCAGTACACATTTTTTTTGAATTGGCTTCGTACAGATGCTATTCCAGTGAGTTTGCATCTTTCTGTCATGCTAACTGGAATAAACAAAGGCTCCTTGTTATTAGTCATACTTGCTTGTAGGGGCTTTTAGATTGCGAATGCTGATGCCCCGATTAGGACATATTCGAGAAGTGACTGTTAAAGGAAAGTTCAAACAAAAATTAAAATTTACATACTCTCCTTGATCCAAACCAATAAGAATGGCTTTTGTAAAACACAAAATGAGACATTTATCATATGTCCAAGCTTTTCTGTTCCACTTGCCTTTTCGATTAAAACAGCTGTTCCCAATGAGTCAGGGTAATTAGGATGCTTTAGAACAGCTTGGACTATTTGGAATGGTATAGAACTTTGGATTTTCCCATAGACTGTGACAGTTTGCAAATGAAAATAAAAGCTGAGATATATTTTTTTTTTCCACAATGATGACTCTTGTGCATTGTCGACTTATCTTTTGGGAGAAGCCTGTGTCATTTCAGGTAAAAAAAAAAAAAAAAAATTTCGATTTTGACTGTGACTGATAAACTATTTTGTGACTGATATACATTTTTAGTTATAGCTTATTATATTAATGTTTTTAATATTGTACGTTAAATTATAGATATATTCTAAACTAAAGTCTTTTTTGTATTGTTTTTTTATGTATTGTAGTTCAGAGTTTTATTTCTATTTATATATTATTGCTCAAAATACTATTATATTATAGTCTAAAATATAGACATTTGCACAAATATACACAAGTGTTTCACATTTGTATTTACGCTAAAAATGCTTTTATTTCATTCATAAAGTCTTTACTGTGCTGTAAATTATATTATTTTATGCAACGAGACATACAAGAATGAGATTTCAGTCAGCAGCGGTCATTTCGCATAATGGAAACGCCTTTTGCCTTGCGTAACATAAACTGATTTTATTTGTTATAATACTGAATTTAATTTAATTTAATTTGATGTTAAAATCTGTTCTCTAAACTCAGTACTGTTTGTTTATGGGCAGGTTATGGAGTCAGTCACGGCATCTTTCAGCTAGAATTAGAATGCTTTATTGTCATTGTACACAGAATACAATGAAGTTGCAGTTAAATGTTACTTTTTCTTTATTACTAAAATGATTGTTAAATGAGTTTAACTGTAAACTTGTATGGACCCAAATAAATTCAATTTGTGTTATATTTTTGTCCATGGGTGTTCTTGCTTAATAATACTCAACTGATCTTATTGCTGTTTTCTCTATTATGCTATGTGTTTTTTTATTTCCTGCCCATTTTAAGCTAGCAATATAATAATTCTTAAACAACAGTTGAATTAAATAAAACAACCCTGCATGTTGGGTAAAAACATTTAACCCAACCAGCTGAGTCAAAATAACCCAGCATGTGTTCTGTCCAATATTTACCAAGTTCTGGGTTGCCAAATAACCCAAGTTGAGTTGTTTTTAACCTAGCATTTTTAGTGTATTCATAATTACAATTTTTTTTTATTTACTTATGTATTTATTTATTCAGTATGTATGTATGTGTGTATGTGTGTATGTGTGTGTATATATATATATATATATATATATATATGTATGTATATGCTGTTGGTAGACCATATCTACATGTTTTGAAGTTCCAGTGGCTACAGTGCAAAGTATTATTAAAAAATACAAGATGTTCCACACTGTGAAAAATCTCAGAGGACGAGGTCGGAAGCCAAAAGTGACACCTGTGCTGGCCAGGAGGATAGTGAGAGAGGTAAAAAAGAATCCAAGGATCACCACCAAGGCCATCCTGATGAATCTGGGCTCTGCTGGTGCATCTCAAGGCAGACAGTCCAACGGACACTGCACACTGCTGGGTTCCACGGGCGCAGAACAAGGAGGGCACCACTTCTCCAGATAAGGCACACAAAAGCCCGCTTGGCTTTTGCAAATGCTCATCTCGACAAAGAAGACTTCTGGTCTTCTGTTTTATGGTCAGATGAAATTGTTTGGCCACAATGATGTTGCCTTTCTTTGGCGTAAAAAAGGAGAAGCCTTCGACCCTAAGAACACTATCCTCACTGTCAAACATGGTGGTGGGAACTTAATGTTTTGGGGGTGTTTTTCAGCCGGTGGAACAGGGAACCTAGTCAGAGTAAACAGTACCATGAAAAAGGAGTAATACATCAAAATTCTCAACAACAACATCAGGCAGTCTGCAGAGAAACTTGGCCTTGGGCACCAGTGGACACTTTTCAGCATGACAATGACCCAAAACACACAGCAAAAGTGGTAAAGAAATGGTTAGCAGACAAAAACATTAATGTTTTGCAGTGGCCCAGCCAGAGTCCTGACTTAAATCCAATTGAGAATCTGTGGAGGGAGCTAAAGATCAGGGTAATGGCAAGGAGACCCTCCAACCTGAAAGAGTTGGAGCCTCATCGCTAAAGATGAATGGGCAAAAATACCTGTGGAGACATGCAAAAAGCTGGTCAGCAGTAATAGGAAGCGTTTGATTGCTGTAATAGCCAAAAAAAGGCTTATTGAGAAGGGTATGAATAATTTTGGACATGCCACTTTTTGTTCAAATGTAAATAAAAGATTAGTATTTTTTTTTTTCCACAACGATGCCTCTTGTACATCATCTTATCTTTTGGGAGAAGCCTGTGTTATTTCCGGTCAAAAAAAAAACTTGCTGGTTGAATAAAAGTAACTTTAAGTCAGAATTTGTCAGGGGTATGAATAATCGAAAATGCTATTATATTATAGCTTAAAATATACACGTTTACACAAATATATTACATTTATTGTATCTATTTATAATTAAATGCATTATATATTCTGACTTTTATCTATCTATCTACATGCATACATACACTAAATAAATTAACTAAAAAATGAATTTAAACTAAATTAAACAAATAAATAAACAGTTAAAATAGACAAGTAATTGTGTTTATTTATTATTTTTTAGGTTAGTTTAGATTCATTTGGTTTCGATTAAATTTGTTTGGTTTTATTTACTTGACATTTCAGAGTTATTCTCTGCACTTTTGTGTACTTGCCAGAAATGATGGTGGGCAGGACAGTGCATCAGGCTTGATTACTAGTCTAAATGTCTTTTGCTGACCCTTCAGTAACATTAATCTTATCATCAGCGGCATAGCAGTGTGTACATTTTCGTATAAATCGCATTGTAAATTGGTCCGAAAATTGCAGCTACTTGAAAACACGTTTTCTCGCACGATCAGGTGGAGTTACCTGAGTATCTTTTTTTGTTTTTATCTTTTTTTTTTTTTTTTTTTTTTTTTGCTAGTTGAGTTATAACTCCAGAGTAGCCCAATGTCTTGACGCCCATGAGGTGGCTGAACACAAACTCCATGAATAGGCTTGTTTACTAACCACAAGTGGTTCCACTCACCAAAACCATAACAGCACAGTACACAACAGGGCTGTAGTTGACTTTTACAGCTTCCTGGTGGAAAAGAGCTTTCAGCTGGCCAGCACCTGCAGAGCTTCAAGGCTGTAATGTGCATGTTAGTGGATGTTGGCTAGAAAGACATGACCTCAGTTTCTCGTGAGCGACGTGGAAACCTTTTTTAAAGGCTGTCTTCAAGCTTATTCAATATCAGATGGATGAAATTGGCTAAGACTTCACTGACAGCCTTGCAAATGATCCTGTCAGACTGACTCATTCATTGTGCCTTTTCACTTCCGAGACATCGAGACAATGGGGTTTAGGCGTGTTGCTCGCTGTTGAATCAAAACTGTCCAAGTGAATAATAAAAATGGCTGTACTTTTGGGTGTGCTGAGGTTTTCCTGTCTCTTCATTTCCCCTAAATGAAATCAGACTGAATGTCAAAAACATCTGTCCTAACTGATTCCCTCCTCTTGAGGCCACACAGAGGCGTGTTCGGCCTTTTTTTCTTTGATTTATTTTGTAACTGTAACCATAATGGGTTTGCCCCAGTCAACTTCCCCAGCGTTCAGAAGGTCATCTGAGACTCGAGGGCCACCTAGTTCCAAGGTTGTGGGACGGAACTGGGGGAATTTGATTGGGTGAGGTCTTTTTGGAGGAAATGTCCTGAGAGATACCTGACCGAGTTAAAGTACACATGGATCAAATGCTTTCATGTGATTCATGTATTCACAAGGTGCAGCAGGATCCCTCAATGCTTAGCTCATGATTAGCCACCTGAAAGGAGGCCAAGGACTGAATTTCAGCCCAACTGGTAGATATCCAGATGTTTTAAGGGAGCCACGCAGCTTGTGTGGAGAAAGAAGGTGGTGATGTGCCAAACTAGCAGTGTAACACTTAACATGGACACAAATCTTTATGATTGGTTTAAGGGGAAACATGACTGGGCTGTAATTTATATCTTTTATAGCATAGTCTTCTCTTGGCCGCCCTGTTGCCTTGTTCTGTGCATGGGTGGGACCAGGCTTCTGTAATTTTTTTTACTAATTATTTGCTTTTCTTTTTTTATTACTTTGACTCAGGCCTCACATTCTGAATCCTACTCTCTTGGTTGCAGTGAAAGCACCCTTTCTCTCACAGAATTGATTTAACACTTTTTCACATTTTTTTATGTATGCATTTGTTTATTTATGCATTTATACATTTATGCTTTTTTGTGTATTTATGCATTTATTTATTTGTGCATTTATGCATTTATTTGTGCATGTATTTATTCATGAATTGTTACATTTAAGCATTTGTTTAATTTGTTTTATGCATGTATTTATTCATTCATGTTTTTACATTTAAGCATTTGTGTTCTTTTTTTAATGTATTTAGTAATTAGTTTTTTTTTTATTTGATTTATTTATTTGTATATTTATTTAATAATTTCAAGCATTTTAATTTATTCAGTCATGCATTTTTACATTTAAGCATTTATGAATTATTTATTTGAGCATTTTTTGATGCATTCATTTATTTGTTTATTTTTGCATTTATTTGTGTATTTATTCATACATTTTTACATTCAAGCATTTATGTATTCCTTTTTTATTTGTTAATTTATGTATGTATTTGTTTTATTCAGTCATGCATTTTTACATTTTAAGCATTTATGTATTATGTATTTATTTACTTGTATTTGTTTATTTGTTAATTTATGTATTTTATAAATACAAAAATACGTTATGTATTTTATTCATGCATTTGTTTATGCATGTATGTATTTGTGTATTTATTTATTCATTCATTCATTCATTCATTCATTCATTTTTACATTTAAGCATTTATGTATTCTTTTTTTATTCATTCAGTCATGCATTTTTACATTTAAGCATTTATTATTATTTACTTATTTGAGTATTTATTTCAAGCATTTTTACGTTTAAGCATTTATGTATCCTTTTGTTTATTTGTTCATTTATTTGTTTTTATTAATTTATTCAGTCATGCCTTTTTACATTTAAGCATTTATGAATTATGTATTTACTTACTTATTTGAGCATTTTATGCATTCATTTATTTATTAATATACTTTTGTTTATTTTATTTTTGCATTTATTTATTTGTGTATTTATTCATACATATTTTACATTTAAGCATTTATGTATTCCTTTTTTCTGTTTGTTCATTTATGTATTGGTTTTTATTTATTCAGTCATGCATTTATGTATTATGTATTTATTGCATTTATTTGTTCATTTATGTATTTTATAAATACATTTCTGTATTTTATTCATGCATTTGTTTATGCATGTATTTATTTGTGTATTTTTTATTATTCATTCATTCATTTTTTACATTTAAGCATGTATGTATTATTTATTTACTTAAGCATTTATTTATGCATTTATTTATTTGTTCATTTATGTATGCATTTATTCATGCATTTTTACATTTTATTTAAGCATTTAGGTATTATTTTTATTTTTATTTTTATATGCTTATTTGTGCATTTATTTATTAATTTCTTAATTTTTACGTTTAAGCATTTGTTTTTTTTATTTGTGCATTTTATTTTTGTATTTATACATTTAAGCATTTATTTATTTTTACTTATTCATATATTTTTTTTTTTTTTTGTACAGACAATATATACTTTTTAAATTTACATAAAATATTTCCCATTTTTGATGCGATCAAATCAGGTTTGTAAAATAACCTTTTCATTTAATCCAGTACTCTGAGCTGAACCATTTCATTTTAATCATCACTGTCGAATGGTCTTTCAGTTGTCATTTTATTTTCTGAAATTGGACGTGAGTGTTTAATTTAGAAATGGCTCTTATAATTTACACAGAAATCACTGGGGTCTCTTGGACCTCAAACATGAAGACAGCAAAGTCATTCTCACTAGAGGGATATTGAGCAATGTCTTTGTTTCACTCTTACAGCATTCCCACAGTTTTATTATTGTACTCCAGCAATAAGAGGCTTTATAAGGCTTAAAACGTAAAAACACAAGATAATTACTAAATTCGTTGTTAATAAAAACAAGCCTTTCTAATTTAAATGTTGCTTTTATTAAGCTTTTGTAGTCCTCTTTAAATCAAGTGTTTCTTTTGGAGCAAATAAAAGTGTTTGCCATTTGATTGAGGTATATTTGCAATTGCAGGAGCACAAATGTAATTTTGTTTAAGCCAGATGAGGAATCATATGATGAATTAAGACTTCATGCTGTCTTGGTGGTTTAAACAAATGGAACAAGTTTAACAAGCACTTAAAATGCCTTCATATCCTCTAGTCATTCCTTAAACCTCATAAAGACTTTCGGCTGCTCGTCAGACACATGATGGTAAGAAAGAACCATTTGTTGTAAAGAGATGTATGTCTTCAGTTCTCACATTTGGCACGCTATGGGTTTCGTTTGTAGTGTTGATTGCACTTTCTCCATTGCCGGGCTAATTGATACCCAGGCCAGGAGGAACAGGGTAAACAGGAGACAGCTGCATTACCGCTCCTGAAGGAACCAGCCTTCCCATAATGCTCTTCCTGTCAGGCCACATCAGAGGCCAGGAGATGGGCACACAAAGGCGATGTTTGCTCAATCTATCCAAGCGAGGCTCCTCAATTGGGGGAAACTGAACTTTCCCATCAGTGTCATCCTTTTTTCTCTCTCTTGGTGGTATTCAGTGAAGGGAAAAGGGTGATTTTGAGCAAATTTGAAGAGTAGCCACATAGTTGGGTGTTTGGACTTTTTTTTTATTTCATGTTGATTCTTAAGTTAAAATTTTTCTTCATTGTCTTGTCCTTGTTCTTTGTTTTTCTGGTTGTTCTTTGTCATCGTCTTTTCATTTGTTCTTTGTTCTTTGTTTTTGTTCTTTATCTTGTTCTTCATTCTTCATATTCTTTGTTTTTCATCTTCTTCGTCTTGCACTTTATCATCTAGTTCTTCATTTTTTCATGTTCTTTGTTCTTAATGTTTGTCTTTTTGTGCTTGTCCTTTGCTCTTTCTTTCTGTTCACCTTGTTCTTCATTCTTCATATTCTTTGTTTTTATCTTCATCTTGTACTTGTCTTCCTTTGTTCTTTTTTTTAATCGTTCATCTTTATTTTTTATTCTTTGTGTTCTTCTTTGTTTTCATCTTCGCCTTGTTCTTGTCCTCCTTTGTTCTTTGTTCTCCTGTTTTTTGTTTTTTAATCTTTGTCATCTTGTACTTTTCTTAGACTTGTTCTTCATTATTCTTGTTCTTCTTAGTTGTTCTACGTCTTGTATGTGTCTTCCTTTGTTGTACTTTGTCTTGTTCTTCCTTCATGCTCTTCTTTGTTTTTCCTCTTTGTTGTCTTGTACTTGTTCTTCATTCGTCTTGTTCTTCATTCTTCATGTTCTTTGTTCTTTTTTGTCTTGTACTTCTTTGTTGTTGTTCTGCGTTCTTCATTTTCTTTCTTTTTTCGCCTTTTGTACTTGTTCTCTTTTGTTGTTCTTCATCTTGTTCATCATTCTTCATTTTTGGGGGATTTTTCCATCTTCATCTTGTACTTGTCCTCCTGTTCTTCTTTGTTGTTCTTTGTCTTGTTCTTCATTCTTGTTTTTATTTTACCTTTTTTGGGGGGTTTTCCATCTTCATCTTCTTGTACTTGTCCTCCTGTTCTTCTTTGTTGTTGTTCTTTGTCTTGTTCTTCATCTTGATCTTTATTCTTCATATTCTTTGTTTTTGTCTTCACCTTGTACTTGTATTCTTTGTTCTTCTTCGTCTTGTTCTTAATTTTTCATGCTCTTCTTTGTTTGTCATCTTTGTCGTCTTGTACTTGTCCTCCTTTGTTCTTCTTTGATGTTGTTCTTCATCTTGTTCTTCATGCTCTTTGTTTTTCATCTTCGTCGTCTTGTACTTGTCTTCCTTTTGTTTTTTATTGTTCATCTTGTTCTTTATTCTTTGTTTTTATCTTCACCTTGTACTTGTCCTTTGTTCTTCTGTTGTTCTTCATTATTCATGGTTTTCTTCATCTTGTACTTGTCCTCTTTGTTCTTCGTCTTGTTCTTCATTTTTCATGCTCTTCTTCGTTTATAATCTTTGTCGTCTTGTACATGTTCTTCTTTGTTGTTTTTCCTCGTCATCTTGTACTTGTCCTCATTTATTCTTTGTTGTTCTTCTTGTTTTTAATTCTTGTTCTTTGCTTTTTATCTTCGTCTTGTACTTTGCTTTGTCTTGTTCATTTTTCATGTTCTTGGTTCATCTTCGGCGTCTTGTCCTCCTCTTCTTTGTTCTTCTTTGTCTTGTTCTTCATTCTTTATGCTGCTCTTTGTTTTTCATCTTTGTCGTCTTGTACTTGTCCTCTTTTGTTGTTCTTTGATGTTGTTCTTTGTCTTGTTCTTCATGTTGTTCTTTTTTCGTCTTCATCTTTTTATACTTGTCCTCCTTTGTTGTTCTTCATCTTGTTTTTAATTCTTCATGTTCTTCTTTGCCTTTTATCTTTGTCTTGTACTTTTTGTCTTGTTCTTAATTTTTCACGTTCTTAGTTCTTCTTCATCATCTTGTACTTATCCTCTGTTCTTTTTGGTTTTGTTCTTGTTCTTCATCGTTCTTTCTTTGTTTTTATTTTTATATTCCTGTACTTGTCCTCCTTTGTTGCTGTTCTTTTTCCTATTCTTGTTCTTCATTTTTCAGTTTCTTTGTTTTTCCATCTTAGTCTTTTTGTACTTGTCCTTCTTTGATGTTCTTCACCTTGTATTCGTTCTTATTTTTATCGTGGTTCTTGTTTTTCTTGTTGTTCTTGTCCTTCGTTGTTTTTTCTTGTACTTCTGCTTCTACTTATTTTCTGCATCCCACAAAAATGCATCAATTGCCTCATATGTGAGTCTTTTTTAAATTTATTTTAAAAACCAATAATCATGTTTTGGTGACCGAGGAAGAACTTGGTGTGTTCAAATGTGCAAGATCTTTAATTCAAACAGTGTTTTCAGTATTGTTACGCTGCTAAGGAGTCGAAAGGGGTTTTTTTTGTCCTCCCTAGGACCCTGAAGAACCCATAATGGGTCATGTTCTGAATTTGAGGATGTCGTGGGCCCATAGAAGAGTGACTTCAGTGTGTGGCAGTCCAAATAGTTGCTAAGCTGTAAGAGAGGATTGTTTGCTTATGTCAAGCCCAGCAGAATAAATGAGGGCAACAGTGGGCGAATGTATTGACCTGACTCTTCTTTGTCTTATTCTGTCCATATTTGTAGAGTCGTGGCAACCTCGCAGAAGGATAAAGGCCACATTTTTGGGGGGTAAAGCTTAGAAAACAAAGGACTGGGGTCTATTGGTCGGAATGAGGTCAGTGTTGCCCTCCTAGAATGTAGAAGTTGTTTTTGTAAGAGCTGCTAATGCAGGCATAGCTTGACTCTGTACACTTCTAAACTGACCTGAGGACTTAGGCTTTGGGAACTTTCTCGAGACAGTTGTTTAGCTGTCCGTCTTTGCTCTTTTCTGTTTCCACATGCCTCATTTTATTCGGTAGTCTTTTAGTATTTTAACCTTGTTGACATCATTGAAATGCCAATATTTGCAGCTGCTGGTTCATGTTTAATCTCAAATGGTGTTGAGACTCAATGATAAGACACATGGTTCACACATTCTTACAGTAAATCTGGCTTCTCCCACGTGCCTGCGTGGCTTATGCGCCACATTATCAACTGTTTGAATGCTATAAGATTAAATCAAGATGGCAAGCCACAGCTGATAAATTTAACTTGCCATTCTGCATCTTTAATCAGCTGCATTTATAATCTTCATGTGTTAATTGCTGACATGAAAGAATCCTTTACATTCTGACCGCCTTTAAATCAAAGCTGGTAGACGACGGCTCAAGCTCAGACTGAGCTGAAGAGCATTTATTTTTAAAGGCCTGCTGTAGGGTTTCATTAATACGAGGTTAAACAAACACTGACATGCCGGCTCAGACTACACTCATTCATTCTGGAATGCTGTCAGAATCCACATATATGCCAGCTCTCCATAAATAACTTCTGTTCAGAGCTACAAGGGACAGTGAATTTAGAAGTCTGCATTAATGTTTGTTTATATGTACATACGGTTTTCAGGTCTTTCTATAGAGAGAGGATGGTATTTGTTTTGTATTTAAAATTTTAGCCATCACTCTCAGGAAAAAGGATACAAAAGCTGACACTTTTGTACCTTTTTGATACTAATATGTACACTTTAGGTACTAATATGTAGCTTTAAGGTACCAATATGGACTTTTTAGGTACAAATATGTACCTTCTGAAAAGGTACCGCCCCAGTGACAGCTTTTGTACCTTTTTTTTTTTTCTGAGAGAGAGTCATCTGATGTCAGATAATATCACTGTTTATACATATTTGGTTCATGTTTACTGTACAAAAATGGAAAAATTAATGAGTAATGAATAATGGGTGGGTAAGTATTTCAAACTATGAGCATGAGGCAGATGATGAAACGGGAAGGACACCTCCGCAACTATGAGCTCATCTGTGGGCGAAATTTATGGCAGCCTTTTAACATTGAAACCAAATATTTAGGACTATTAACCAAATATTGAGAACGTTTTATTTATTTGCACGTTTATTAAAGAGGCTCTGACACGTTATCTTATCACAAAGTAAAATGCTACCTCTACAAATGATTATATTTATATATATGTACACATGCACGTTTGGAGTAAGATTGTTCAATGTTTTTGAGTGCCTTATGTTTACCAAGACTGCATTTATCAAAAATACAGTAAAAAGATTTGATCGAGGCAGAACATTGATGGTGGTTTGACATGTCTGACTTTTGTCCCACATAGTTAAGATTTAATACTTTTTTTTTATTACTAAAATACTTATTTTTATTTTTATAGATGTGTACACATTGTCCATCAATTCATAAATCCTAATTCCTCTGGCTGAAGCTTGTAGTATGATTTAAAATAAATTGACAGTCTGTTAAAGGTCCACTGAAGTGCCTTGAAACACGCAGCGTTATTCTATGTGGTGACGTACTTTTAACTGAAACAAAAACATATCGCCCAGCCCCGCCCACTAATTTCGAATAGCCAATAGCGTCCCATTAATATCTGCTCGGGCCAGAGCCGTTGAGCTCGGTAAAGCCGCATTTGTAAGCTTATGACCGCCACAGACTAATAAATTACCACACAGATTCAATATGAAACTTGCTAAAACGAAATAGTGATCATTATCATGCTGAGGCTGTGTAGTTTAATACATGCCGACCGCACATATGAGCGCTTATGATCTGCGCCGCGTCTCTGTGTAGGGGGCGGGACACTACGGACTCTAGAGAGCATTTGATTGGACAGAACGTTTGATGAGAAACTGAAGTGCACGGTGATATCATCCAAATCCTTGATTCATATTGGCGGAAGTGACGAGACTCTAAGTTTTGAATGCCCATATCTTGTAAACGCGAATTTTGTCGTTGTTTTGAAGCACACTAGACTATAGATAATCTTAAAGCTAATATATTCATACTAAAAGCCAAAAAACTTTAATTTTGATTTCAGGGGGACTTTAAGAAAAGTCAAAACAAATCTAGTTGTCAGTATTTATGGCCTGTGCCTTACTGATTTACGAAATTGTACACTTACTGTGGAGAAACAAAGGCAAGTCGTTTGGCACCTTGAGCTTTATGTAACTCTGACTTTTTTCTCTAAAACAGACCCTCAGGTGGGCTCTAAATTATTCCTTTCTTTGAAACCTGGCTTAAAAACTGCTTGGTGTTAGCTACTTTTTCTTTCATTTCTTGTATATTAGCATAGCTTCCCAGCATGGCCCAAACAGTGATGACCACCGTTAAGGATATCAGCATCATCCTAATCAACTCACTTCCTTTCCTCCTCCCCTACCTGTGTTGTATTACCTGCTGTATTACCTGACCCTCCTCCTGCAGTGACTGCCAGTAAAATGCTAATGTGGCTTAATTGTGAGAACTTCACTGAAAGCAGATAAAAGAGAAACAGGCTAGTTCAGATGCACATGAGCGACGGCTGCATTTAACCCACCCCCATATGATAAAATAGTTTTGGTTAGCGGAAAACAAACCTTTTTGACAGGAAACCAGGTTTAACTGCTGGTCTCACAGGATGTTTACAATGTCAATCAGTGTTATTTTAGTGTTTTAGTAGTATTTATACATTATTGCAGTATTTATTAATGTTAAATTAGCTTTTTTTTTCTATATTTTCAGTTTTAATAATTTTAACATGCTTTTATGATGTTTGTTTATTTAATAGTTTGTTTGTTTTTTTGTTTTATTTTATTTCTCTCAATTCTGACCTTTTTTCTAGCAATTCAGAGTTTATTTCTCATGAATTACTTTTTTCCCACAATTCCAAGTTTAATTCCCACAATGTTGACCTTTTGTCTAGCAGTTCCAAATTTATTTACCACAATTTAGAAGAGACTTTCTCACAATTCTAACTTTTTTCCCTACAATTCCAAGTTTATTTCTCACAATTCCAAGTTTATTTCTGTTTATTTCGCAGTTCTGACTTTTTCTCGCAAGTCTGAGTTTTTCCCACAAATCAGATGCGCCCCCCCCCCACACACACACAATTCAGAGTTTATTTCTCACAATTCTTTTTTCGCAATTCTTAGTCTGTTTCTCACAATTATGACTTTCCCCTGACAATTCTGAGTTTCTCGCAATTCTGACTTTTTACTCGCAAGTCTGAGTTTATTTCCCACAAATCTGAATTTCCCCCCACAATTCTGAGTCTATTTCTCGCAATTCTGACCTTTTTGTTTTTGCAGTTTCGACTTTCTCGCAATTCTGACATTTTTCCCCACAATTCCGAGTCCATTTCTCACAATTCTTACTTTTTCCCCACAATTCTGAGTTTATTTCTCGCAATTCTGACTTTTTTCCCCACAATTCCGAGTCCATTTCTCACAATTCTTACTTTTTCCCCACAATTCTGAGTTTATTTCTCACAATTCTGACTTTTTTCCCCACAATTCCGAGACTTTTTCTCGCAATTCTGTGTATTCCTCACAATTCTTACCTTTTCCCCCACAATTCTGAGTTTGCTTCTCGCAATTCTGACTTTTCACGCAATTCTGAGTTTACTTCTTGCATTTCAAACTTTTTCCCCTGAATTCCGAGTTTGTTTCTCACAATTCTGACTCTTTTCCTCACAATTCCGAGTCTATTTCTCGCAATCTTTTTTCCCCTATTACTTTTCCCTTATAATTCAGTTTATTTCTTGCAAATTCTGACTTTTTTTTTCCTCGCAATTCTTAGTCCATTTCTTACAATTCTGACTCAACCCACCACCTCCCCCCCCCACAATTCTGAGTTTCTTGCCATTATGATTTTTCTTACAATTCTGACCTTTCCCCCCACAATTCCGAGTCTATTTCTCGTAATTCTTACTTTTTCCCCCACAATTCCAAGTTTATTTCTCACCATTCTGTCTTTTTCTCACAATTCTGACTTTTTCTTTTTTTTTTTTTTTTAATGAGAATTCTCACAATTCTGAGTTTTTTGTTTTCTTCTTCTTGCAATTGCATTATATATTTATTCATTTTCATTCATTCATGGGCTAATAATCAGTGTTGGGGAGTAACTAGTTACATGTAACGGAATTATGTAATTTAATTACAAAATAAATGTAATTGTAATTAGTTACAGTTACTTAAAAAACATATGTAATTAAATTAGTTACTTCTGAAAAATGCCAGTGATTACAAAGGGGATTACATCTGAATTTTTTCACACACTCACCCCCACTTACAGACTTAATTGACTTCTTTCATAAATTGCATTGACTGCTCTAAAATGAGACACCAATGTTTCAGGAGTTTAGGACACATTATAGTACACATGCTTATTCGATAACTGTTTTATTTCCTACACTGAAAAAAATGATTCATTGAATTTACTCAATATTTTTAAGGTAAGTGGTTGCAATCAATTGATTTGATCTAAATTTAAACAAGCACATTTATTTTGATTTAATCAATTTTATTTAGTTAACTTAGTATAAAAAAATGAGTAATTTCAGCCCAATTTAAATATGCTACTTCCTCTTAATTTATTTAATTGTTTCTGAAGAAAAAATATTCATTGAATTTACTAAATTTTTTTAAGGTAAGTGGTTGCAATCAATTTATTTTAGCTACATTTAAATAATCACATTTCGTTGACTAAATTTCAAAATTGTTTTAATCACTTACCTTAAAAATAATTTTTTTCTTAAGGAGATGTTCTTAAATGGCTTTGCAAATACACACAACAAGTTTAATGTTTTGAATGCATTTTTAATGTCATCAAATGTATATTCAGTAACCGTTTCTTTGTATGTACAACAAGTGTTTGGGAGACAAGTGCTTACTTAACATTGCACATTCACAAAATAAAAATTAACAAAAATTCACAGGTGAAAGAGGCCACATTGTTGAGTGCTCACTTGGAATTGCAAAATTAATGAAAATATGTGGAAACAGGCAACAGTATATAGTGATTTAACAGTATATATTGTTTATTCAATAGTGAATAAAATAGTGCTAAAACTGTTCATATGTCATGCAACAAACTGCAATTTGTAATGGATTTTACAGGTGTGCCCATGGTGATGTGTTGTGGGTCTTTCAAGGAGTCATCTCTTTGACTGTCCTATATTTAAATAAAAAGAAACTGTTATTAGTAGGGTTGGGTATCAACTGATATTTACCAGCCAATATGCACAAAAACAAATCAGTAGTATGCCATCATAAACAGCTGGTTTTTTTAAGTTAAAGTGAAAGGAAGCAGATGAGAAAGAAAACTAACAAATCTATACAATCAGGGGTAATTATAGAACTAAACTATGACATATTTATTTTTAAAAGGATAGCTTGCCCAAGAATAAATTCTGTGATTATTATTAGATGAATTAATTCACCCACATGTTGTTCCTAACCTGCAAATGGAACACAAATTCAGATATTTTCAATGAGATCTGTGAGCTTTCTAACCCTGAGACAGCAACGCAACTCAACTGAAATGTTCTTAGGCCAAGAAACACATTAACGATATTGGTAAAATAGTCCATGTGACATCAGTGGTTCAACAGTAATTTCATGAAGCTACGAGAATACTTGTGTGCAAAGAAAACAAAAATACAGACTCCTCCATGCCTCCGTCTGCCATTCATGAGAGTACCATGACACAAGTGTTTGGTGTTGCTGACATGAACATGCATGAGCTGAACCATGTTTATAAGCAGAGGAAAACACACGCATATGTCATTGTAGTCTTGACAATGGAGGCAGGGAGAAGAATTGTTGAATAAAGTTATTTTTGTTTTCTTTGCACATAAAAATTATTCTTGTAGCTCTGTAAAGATACGGTTGAACCACTGATGTCACATAAATGGTTACACTTATGTCCCTAGTACATTTTTGGGCCAGTTATATTGTTGCCTATGCAAGTCCAGAAACCTCTCAGATTTCATAAAACAAAATCTTAATTTTTTTGGTTCTGAAGATAAACTAAGGTCTTCTGGGTTTGGAAAGACATGAGGGTGAGTAATTAACGACAGAATTTTCATTTTTTGGGCAACTATAACCCTTTTAGTATTTGAAATTTAAGTAGAATAAAAAAAAAAATCCTTTAAGAATTTAAATTCAAGCAGAGACATTTTTGTCTGGACACTGTATTTGACATCACTGTGTTAAATAATAATACATATGGAAAGGAAAAGACACTTGATAAATGAATACATACCTCCTGTAAAATGCCGAAATATTTGACCATTTTCTGCCCAGGAAGACCTCCTTTCTGGAAAACAGCAGTGAGCTGTGGAACATAACATATTACATTATATGATATATTTCATTAAAGTTAACTGTTCATTGTAAAATACTTTAATACTAAAAATACTTACTGTGCATATTGCTGGAATAATACAACTTCAGGAAAGTGGCGAACCCGGAAACTTCCTTTGGCATCAAGGAAATTGTATGTGTTCACATGCACGTACAGAGAGTCCCTCAAAAGAAACCAAGCACACAATAATTAATATTGTTAGATTAAGACACATTTTACATGCTGCACCATTAAAGCTATAGCAAAAAGGGGCATGTTCACATGATTATAATTGTGAACATGCGCCACTAAAAACATTCAGAAATCCAATGTTATATTGTGAGATTTATCGATAGGAACTAAAGTTAACTGGAAATTCCCCTCATAACTTATATGCCTTCGTCCATATTTTAACTTTCCATTACGAGGCATATTTGGAGTTTTGATGTGATGTCCAGTATGAACGAAACACATCTATATACAGCATACACCTAACGTTACACCACAAATAAAGTTTGAGTCTGTGGAAACAATTCTACAGTACAAACACACAGTTAAAGATACGATCTCCCCATAATTGCTTTAAATGCAATAGTCGCAAATGAAGTTAATTGTTTTTTTCGGTATCACGCAAGCACTAAGTTACCTTACCTTCCGCCAAAACAAACTGCTCTTGAACAAACAAGTTAGGGACATTAAAGATTACCCTTCTAAAAGGATTTAACGTTATATGTCATGTTTAACCACATTAGAAGCCGGCAGATTCCCGAAGGACTGGCTGTGGTAAAGCAAACATAACTTAGGCGGGAACAGCCAGTAACGTTACCGGCCCGAAGCATCCCCAAAAGCGCCTAAGCATTTAAATAGACGCTATCCTTATAAATAAACGGGGTATTTTAGGCTTATAAAACTACATTTCTATCCAAAAATATCTTAAAAGAACATTCCGTCACATAAAAAAGTAATATTTGTGTTATTTGTGCAAGTTATATGTGACCGTTGGTCGCTGTGGAATTTATCCCAAAGACTCGTTCTGCAGATATTATTAATACAGCGAACAAACTATTTACTGGAATAAACAGTGCTACACTACATTATTACTCATAGAAATATTACTCACCGTGTAAATCGACCGAAAGATGAAAACTCCGGGTCCGGAATGAAAAGTTCCCACCGTGTCCGTGAGTCATGACGAACTCCTTCTGGCGCCATGGAGAATGTGCATTTGTGCGCATGCGCAGAAAATTTACTTAATATTTTCTAACTGAATTTAATTAATTCACATGGCTTGGATTTAAAACACGTGTAATTCGATTAAAACCAATTAATACTTATAAATTAAAATCAAAAACTAAATTTTAATGATTTAAACTAGCAAAATTTAATTATGCTTAATTTAATTGGGGCCATAATCATTTTTTTCAGTGTATTTGGGTTTATAAATAAACTTTATTTTTTAAGATTAAAGCTTAATTCAATATTATGTGGACAATTTCTTAATTCCGTCATCCTGTTATCGTGGACTCACTCTATTGCTTCATACAAACGCAACTGCTGATATATATATATATATATATATATATATATATATATATATATATATATATATATATATATATATAATATTTTTTTTTTGTACACTTTAATGGATTATAAATTAACTAACAAACTAGTACTACACCCTTAATTATTTATGTGGTGAAATGTTGTGTAAGAAACTGGCACTGTATACCTAAAATGTCTAATTTGAACTTGCCATTTGCTAGCAACTGATTTCTTCATGAAAGCTTTGCGTTCCAATAGTTCAACTCAGATCAGTGTTTTGTGTCTAATTTTATCCTAAACATCAAAATAATCTATGAAGCAGTTGTGTAATAAGTGGGATAATGTTGTTGATAATGTAGCCAGTTGTTACCGCAAAATAAAGATGTATATTATCCCTTACTTAATTCAAGTGATGAAGGATTTTGAAAGTCTGACAATAATCAATGTTGAGTGCTACTGTACGATTAACTCTGCCTGGTTTAAATGTTTCAAAATGAATAACAGTTGAAAATATTCGAAATTTAGAAAAGTAATCAAAAAGTAATTAGAAGTAATAAGTTACATTACTTTTATAAAGTAATTGAAAAGTTACACTACTTATTACATTTTAAATCAAGTAACTTGTAATCTGTAACCTATTACATTTCCAAAGTAACCTTCCCAACACTGCTAATAATAAAGTTAGCTATAACAAATAATCATTTTTCACTTGCTTTATTATTTATTTCTTTATTCCATTTCTTATTTTGGAGTGTCCTCCCTACTAAAATGTTCATTGAACTTGTCTGGAATTTCCTCTGACGCATTTGAGTTTACTGAGTTACAGTATCTACATGGTTAACAGCGGTCATTAATAAAACTTTTCTTGTGCGCTTAACAGCTCCACCGCAGACAACAATGCTCTATTGACGTCTAGAGGGTTAATTTGCAGTGTTTCAAGAGTGGTGTAAACAATTTAAGCCTTATGACTCGCCATGAAGGTGATTTACCTGTCTGCTTTTCCTGTGCACACACCCACTCTTAAATCGGCTGCTGCAGAATTTAAGTGGTCATAAAGTTGTGTTGCTGCAAGCAGTTGGTCAGGGTTTATCCCTTGGGGGATCTCCAAAAATAAACTGCTTTATATGGATTACCAAGGGAGAACACGTGTAAAGTCCATATTGAATTTCCATTGTGTCCTTCCACCGCTTCCCCGTCTTTTAAAGTGGATACACATTGGCATTTTAAAAGGGAAACTGACCAGCATTTGTTTGAATATCATCTGGGTTTATTTAACTGCAGCGTGATTTAATGTCGTCCGAACATTTGGTCATATTTCCAACATGGTCAGAATCTATCCAAACATTTAGACATCTGTCGGCTAATTCTTAATGGCTGTATGAAACCTTTGCTAGTATAGCTGCCATGGGATAAATTAGCAGTGGTATAAATTTTTAAAGGGTGATTTAAAATCAACATTATGTCAAAACTGAATGCTTTTTTTAAAATAAATGTTCCTGTGAGCAATTCATTGGTGCATGTTATTCTAAAAAGAAAAATCGTCTTTGTCATCTATAATCAAAATGTTATAACTTGGTGTCATTATTGGATAATGTTTACCAATAGCTAAATAGCTATTTTGGCATTGCTTCATTCAGTCTGGCTTCATTCTGGCATGTGACTCACTTTTCATGATTTAAAATCCATCAGGAATTGATTTTAATCAAGTCCTGCCACGTTTTTTTTTTTGTCTTACTTAATGTTTCAATCTAAAAAGGTTACATTATGGAAGTAAAATGAGTTCAAACATCTGTTCTCATCGTTTTTAAAAGTATTTTAAATGATCAATCAGATCAAATCAGATAGGGCTGGGTACAAACAATTTTAATCTATTCTCATTTTTACGAAATGATATCCTCTGCTGAAAAAAAACAAACAAACAACAAAACAAACACCATCGCAAAATTTGTAATGGTTTTACTGATTATAATTGGACTTGTATTGTTTTTAAAGGAAATTTTAATGGACCCTGTGGATATCTACTGGTAATAGCAATTCCAAGTTTATTTCTCATGACTGACTTTTTTTTCTAACAATTCCAAGTTTATTTCCCACAATATTTGAGTTCTCACAATTCTGACATTTCCTAGCAGTTCCAAATTTATTTATCACATTTATTTATGTGATTATTTATCACAATTCAGAATTTATCCCCCACAATTCTGAGTCTTTCTCATAATTCTGACTTTTCCCCCACAATTCCGAGTTTATTTCTCACAATTCTGAGTTTATTTCTCATGACTGTCTTTTTTCTCACAATTCCAAATTTATTTCCCACAATTCCAAGTTTATTTCTCACAATTCTGACCTTTTTCCTAGCAGTTCCAAATTTATTTACCACAATTCAGAATTTATTCCCCACAATTCTGAGTCTTTCTCACAATTCTGAGTTTATTTCTCATGACTGACTTTTTTTTCTCACAAATCCAAGTTTATTTCTCACAATTCAGATTTTTCCTCCCACAATTCTGAGTTTCTCGCAATTCCAAGTTTATTTCTCATGACTGACTTTTTTTCTCACAATTCCCAGTTTATTTCCTACAATTTGAGTTTATTTCTCACAATTCTGACCTTTTTCTTAGCAGTTCTAAATGTATTTACCACAATTCAGAATTTATTCCCCGCAATTCTGAGTCTCTTTCTCTCAATTCTACCCTTTCTTCCTCACAATTCTTCTTTTTCTCACAATTTAGACTTTTTCTCACAATTCTAAGTCTATTCTTTACAATTCTTACTTTTTTCCTGACAATTCTGAGTTTGATTCTCACAATTCTGACTTTTCGCGCAATTCTGAGTTTATTTCTCAAAATTCTGACCTTGTGAATCAGATTTGGATCGAATCATGAAATTTGTATCAAAGCAGAGCCCTTAAATCAAAGGGCATTGTCTCAGAATGTAGAGCTTTCAAAGTTATTGCATTGTTGTCATTTCAGCTATTAAACCAAGAGTTTCGATGTGAGAAGCTGATTCTAGATCAGTTGTCTGAGCCAAACACCTGATCCAAACCTTCAAGAACTTTCACCCTGGTGCCAAGAGTGCTGGATTAGTTTATTACCCATGATAGCGACCTGCTGATAAGACCATTAGATACCAGAAATTATTGGAAGCTCTTCTCACAGATGGTCATTTCCTCCCTCACACAGCCTCCTGTTAAACATACGCTAACGTAGGGTTTACTAGCCTGTTAGCACTCCCTGCCCCAATTACTCGTGCCCTAATGGAGCTTCTCTGACAGGTGTGTTGAGTAGTTTACAGTCGGAAAAATCTCTTAAAAACCTGTTTTAAGAGTGGCCAATAAATAAAAGCTTCTCAATGGGAGGATTGCTGGGAAATGGCTGTTATGCTAAGAGTTCAACAGCTCCAGTGTTGAAGTTGCTGAGTAGATTACACGCTGCAAATCTTACTATCAACAGCCACTCTGTGTTTATGTCTCCCAGACTCTCACGGTTTGATAGCCCAGCCTCTGCGGCGTTTGGAAGGCCTCGGCGCTCGTGTGTGTGAGGTGTGGGTAGAGCGAGCGAATCTGGGTGTAGGAGTCGACCGGAACAATTTGTGTTAAATGGCAGCGCAATAATAAACTCCAAACAAATAGAGGGTTGCTAACGCTGCGCGCAAGCCAGGGTGGAGGGCCGCTGGGAGCCGTCAAACGTCTGGCGTTCTCGGAAAGACCTGGAGGCAGCGGGCAGACATTACAGCCTGGAGACAACTCCTAGGGCTTCGGTTTATTTCAACACCCATCTGAGCATAGTGTCATGCACCCGAAAGAATTGGAAGAGACTTCTTTTGTATTTGCTTGGGTAGCCGTTCACCATGCAATAGTCCTGTTTTATAATCCAGAACGTCCATATAATACAAAAGCCGAGTCGGTTACACGGCGTGTTACCTTCCAGTTTCGCAACACCGCCTCCAGCTTCAGACCGCTAGATATAACACGCCTCTGCAATCAGATCTCGGACTGACGCAGACGTCGCACAGAGGATGCTTTTGAGCACGCATCCATGCACCTTAACAAAATAAACCCCCATGTTTATAGACCGAAGGGACTGAGGAATGTAGGAAATGTATCCAATCTCTATACTCACTGTCCTTTTTGCTGTTTTGTTTATAAACCTCCCTCAGGGGCCATTTACTGGAATGGTAAATTCTTAGATAAAGGAAATGGTTTTCTTTCTTTGCATTTTTTTTTATGCAAACACATTTGAGAAGCCCTTTGGCAAATGCAGAGCTTTACATTATTTGTCTCTTGTATTGAAAGCACTAAAATCCAAAAAACTGGCCCCAAGTAAATTCTGAATTAGCAGCTTTATAGATTTTATTGGTGTTTGCTAGGACCAGCTTTATTATTATTATTAATATTATTATTATTATTATTATTATTATTATTATTATTATTATTATTATTATTATTATTATTATTATTATTATTGGTCACACTTGGAGTTAGGGGGTTTAAAATTGTACATTAAGCATTTAATTTGGCGCGTAAGTAGTCTTGCACTTTGATTAGCTAAGATTCTATCCACATAATTTTAGGCAAATTTTGAAATGTCGCATAAATTTATTTTTTACTCTCTTTATTGATATTGGATATATCAGTATTTATTTCTTATTTTCTTTATTTATCTATCAACATTGAATATGTATAAACTTTATTTATTTATCTATCCATATTGGAGTCTTATGTATTGATATTGGAGATTTGTTTGTTTATCAATATAGGAGTATGTATTTTTTTTTTTTTATAATTATTAGATTTCTAACCTATTTATTTATCGATATGAGGGATTATTTATTTATCAATACTGGAGATTTATAAACTATTTATTAATATATCTATATAAATCTCCAATATAAATGTAAAAATTAATGGTTTAAAAATCTATTTATTTATTAATATTGGGGATTTATAAGCTTTTTTTTTTTTTTAATTAAATATTTATAAACTGTTTATGTATTAATCCATGTTGGAGATTTATTTATTTATCATTTGGAGATTTATTTATCAATACTGGAGATTAATAAATCGTTTATTGGAGATTTGTAAACTATTTATTTAAATGTATTTATTAATATTGGAGGTTTATTTATCGTTGCAGATTTATGAACTATTTATTAATTGATGTTGGATATATATATAATACTGGAAATTTATAAAAAAATTTATTTATCTATATAAAGCTCCAATATTGATAAATTAAAGTAAATCTCTGATAAATGATATTTATCTATCTATCTATCCATATTGGAGATGTATGTATTGATATTGGAGATTTGTTTGTTTATCAATATAGGAGTATGTATTTTATTAATTTATTTATTTCTAATTATTGGAGATTTCTAAACTTTTTTTATTTATCGATATGAGAGATTATTTATTTATCAATACTGGATATTTATAAACAATTTATTAATTTATCTATGTAAATTTCGAATATAAATTAATGGTTTAAAAATCTTCAATAAACTATTTATTTATTAATATTGGGGATTTATAAACTTTTTGTTTGTTTATTTATTAAAGATTTATAAACTATTTAAGTATTAATCCATGTTGTTTATTTATTTATCATTATTGGAGATTTATTTATCAATACTGGAGATTTAAATAAATGGTTTACAAATCTCTAATAAACTATTTATTAATATTGGAGATTTATTTGTCATTGCAGATTTATAAACTATTTATTCATCGATGTGGAAAATTTACTATCTATCTATATAAAGCTCCAATATTGATAAATCAATAAATAAACAAACAAACAAATCTCAGATAAACTATTTATTTATTTATTAATATTGGAGATTTATAAACTATTTATCAAAATTGGAGATTTATTTATCATTATTGGAGATTTATGAACTATTTATTTGTTGATGTGGCAGATTATTTATTTACAGTGCACAGCATAAATGAGTACATCCCCTCTAAAACTTAACAAATTCAGCAATTACTCTTTACTTAGAAGACATGTTAGGGTTCTTTGGAGATATAATGTTCCAACAAGCCTGCTTGATCAATTACCAAAGAAGAATTTATTCAGAATTATTCAGCAAAATAAGATTTTCATATCAAAGTGATAATGTTGTGTTGCAAAATTGAGTACACCCTCCTGAAAGGTACTAAATTAAAAAAAAAAAAAGAGTGTAGGTTTAAGGCTATTTTTGATCAACAGGTATGTATATTGAACCAAAAATTTTAAAGAAGTAATTTCCTGACAGTTAAGTGTTTTATAGCCTACTGAATCATACTGACAACAATGAAACAACTTTGGAAAGAACTGGCAGGTGACCATGGTACAAGAGGAATACCAAATTATTGTTTTAAGTGTGGAAATATAGCAGAAGTAGCACCGACATTTAAAAACAATGGACTTCTGAAATAATCAGGTCTTCACTTTAAGTTTTCATTTGGTGATAAGTGAATTTTTGCTAGAAAAAGAGCCAGAGCAATACCATGCAAGTGTCTCAGAGCCGGGAAAAGCTATGAAAGGAACGCAGTACGACGCAACCTGCAGAAGTGGCATGCATGGTTGTTGTCACCACTAGAACTGCCTACTGTAGCCAAAGCACAAACTAATTAAACCTCTTCCAAGGCCCATATTTACAAAATATAGACTTCTGGGAATCCATGCTCTGGTCTCAAGAGACTAAGTCAATCATTTTGGATCCAAAAGCATCCAAAATGTTCTGGTGTTGCTAGAGGAGGAGTACAGTGAGTGCCTGTCACCCACAGTGACGTTCAGTGGTAGCAAAGCTCTTTTATAGGGGTGTATGAGTGCTAAAGTTGTGAGGGAGTTGTGCTTTATCAATGATGGCATGAATTCACACACCACTATGAGATGTCATACAAAAAAAACCTGAAACTAAAGATGCTACCCTCCCCTCATTCCCTGCATTATTGGGCATTTTTTAGCATGACAATGAAGATATTCATTCTCCCAGGGTTAAAATTCTTAATGCTCTTGAGTGTCTGGGGGGGATTCTGTAGAGACAAGCTGAGCAAAACTCCCCATTAAAAACTAGGGTATTTAAGGAAGTCATCCTCCAGGAGTTAAACAGGACAGATGTAAAAAAAAAAAAAATTGTCATGAACTTGTACACTCAGTGCCAAGAAGGATCGGAGCACTATACTTAAAAATCTGGAGGACATGCGAAGTACTAGAATATTATACATTTGCTGAATTAAATCTAGGGTGTACTCATTTCTGCAATCCTTCATTTAAACAAAATTGACTAATTTACGTATTTTACAGAAAATATTGGCATATATTTTTCTGTTTTTATTAAAGTATACGTTTAACACATTTTAATTGTGCCATCTTTTTATGAATTATGTTAGTGATCATTAAGAAAATACATATTTTATATTTATTCAGAGGGCTGTACTCATTTATCTCCAATATCGATAAATAAATAAATAGTTTATTGGCAATTTATTAACTTTATTTATTTATCATCATCGGACATTTATAAACTATTTACTGGTTTGTTTATAAGTACTGGAGATTTATAAACTATTTATCAATACTGGATATTTATTTTATCTATCTATCATTATTGAATATTTATATTTATATTTATAACATATTTATCAATATTGAAAAATTTATTTATTTATCAGTACTGGAGATGTATCTATCTATCTGTCAATCTATCAATCTACAACTCCAATAACTATTTATTTATCAATCATTACTGGAGATTTTTAAAACTATTTAATTATCAATCATTATTGGAGATTTTTAAAACTATTTATTTATCAATCATTACTGGAGATTTTTAAAACTATTTATTTATCAATCATTATTGGAGATTTTTAAAACTATTAATTTATCAATCATTATTGGAGATTTTTAAAACTATTTATTTATCATTATTTGAGGTTTATTTATCAATCAAAATTGGATATTTAGAAACTTTATTTATTTATTTTGAAGATTTATTTTTATATAATTTTTTATTATAAACTATTTAATTTTAGTTATTAGTCATTCTATCTATCAATACTGGGTATATATCAGATTTCTTTCTTTATTAGTCATTCTGTCTATCAATATTGGATATATATCAGCGATTAATTTATTATCCTGTTTTAAATATTTAATAACTGTATAATACAATTAAATGTAATCTTTAACAAATTTGAAAATAAAAATCCATTCCCATACAATTCATGACAGGTCTTGTCTAAGTTCTCCTTTGTTATTATTACAACAATACGCTGCGCAATATCACATCCGTTTACATTGGCCAGCGCCGTCTCCATTTTGCACGTGCATTACACAGAACATAAAACACAATTCATTTTGGCTGAGCCACAATATGTCAGCATTTCCTCACAGTCATGAAAATTCCTTAAAAGCATGGCAGTGCTTTCAGGGGTGTTGCTGTGGTCCGATTCCCCCAGGAGCGGCCAAGATGTGTTCTCCCCCAGTCACAGTCACAGACCCCTCTCTGTCCACTCTCCTTCCCCAGACCCTGGCTGGGAGCTCCCTCTAATTTATGACTCATTTCCTAAACAAAATATAGAGTTTCAGCCCTAAGTGTTCATATCAGTAGACTTATGGGAGCGGGGAGGCTTTACACTGCATGAGCTGATGGAGGCAGAAACAGGGCTGACAGGCCCGGCGTAGATTAATAGAGCCCTTGTGACAGAAGCTCACATCTGGAGGGTGACGCAGAGTGCAGACACCTGAGCCCGGCAGCCGCGATCTTGCTCAGCACGTACTTAAGCGGCCGCCGGTGAGGTCATGGGGGTGAGAAGCGGGGAACTTTGCTTATTTTCACAGAGAGAAATGGGTGGAGGACGAAGAATGTACGGATGGAGAAAACAAAACCAAAGAGTGTTTGTCAGCAAAATCCCTCGCTTAAATTTCATCCAACGTGGTTCTCGGCTAAAGCAGCCTCGAGGCATCGAAATGGCACACGCCTGGATAAATTTATGATCTGTGGAAAAACTGCAGCTGCTCTCAAATTTAACAACTTCTACCAAAGTCAAACGCTGTATACACAGGTGAAAATTTCTGTTGGCAGCTATTTCTCTTTTTTTTTTTTCTAACCAATTTGACTGACCGCTTCGGTTTGTAAAATGTGGCTTATAAATGGGCGTATTTTTGAGAGTCCGGCGCTGAGTAACACACTTGTTTGTGTTTATGAGATTCCAACAGTACTTCTGCTGTGAGGCCGAGGCCTGTCTCACCTATTACGCTGTGAAATCTTCTGGTGGTTAGCTTAAAGGTTACGAGCTATTACTTTAACACCTGGTGCTGAAATGTTAAACAAATGATCTATTGCTGTTGAGATTGGTACCTTAAAAGTTTCCATTTGGGTCACGTTTCTGACAAAATGTGACTTGAATTTCGCCGTGTTTTCACACTCAATCATGTACCTCTGTAGTCACTCTGGTTAAATAGAGCAGCCAGTTTAAACGGAACTGAACTAACAGTGGAGGTCATGTGTTTGAGGGAAGAGGAGATACAGTGATGTGGTGGTAAAAGTTGGAGTGTCTTACTCCCATCCACTCCTGTCTCCCCACAGAGCTGCTCAGATGTCTCTATCCCAAGGCTATGAAAACAAACACTTCGGTGTCTCTAAACCGGTGTCTGTTACTGCTTACACACTGCTCCTCGTGCATGGGGACGTTTGAGTCTTTCAAGTATTATGGGGGAGACGGGAACGTATTAAATGGTTCGTATTTTTCACACGGCTAATGCCTGTTACTTAAAGTCGCTGGTAAATATAGGATGTCTGTTATATGTTTTTGATGGCTCGCTTTTACAGTTGTAGGATAAATTGTGGAAGCCAAATTAAATTAAGGGCTGTTTAAGGGAAGTCAAGCCTCATTATGGCATTTTTTTTTTCCAGTTCTTGTTTTGGCAGTGCATGCAAAGAGTAATGAAGAAACATAAGAATACATTTCCTTTTCATTTTATCAGTTCACTGTAGTTCAGGATCAAACTTTTGGCATTTAAAATGCAGTTGTTTGTTTGTGCATCTTTTTCTGGTGATTGATTACTTGTTTATCTGCTGCTGCCAAGGTTTGGAATAAATGGGGTATTTTATGCATAAAATAAATACAATATAATCTTATATAAAAAAATAAAATAAAAAATAAAAGTACTATATAAAAAACCTATATTACTGACTTTCTTCTATGCAAAACTAAAGAAAAATTTAATTAAATAAAACATTTAATTTAAATTAGATATTAATTTAAATAAAATTTTATTTAAAATAAGTGAAGTATTATATAAAAAACATATTACTGACTGACTTCTGTGCAAAACTAAACTAAAAATAAAAAAAGAATAAGGTACTATATAAAAACCTATATTACTTCTGTGCAAAACTAAAAGAAAAAATTATGTATACTCTTTTCCACACAATTATGCTAAATGGAAATTGCACTCAGTCAAAAACAAGTGCAGAAGTTATTCCTTTAGGTGTACAACAGCTACTCATTATGATCCTCAAAATGGCATCTTTGTATCATAGAGTATATTAAAACTAGTCTGTGTGACTTGTATAACAAGCATTCTGAAATCATGCAGTAGCTTTGTGTCCAACAGACCAAAAAAATGTAATTAAAGAGAGCTGAACTTTAGAAACTGCTCTGTCTGATTCATGAACGAATCATTCAGACAGACTGATTCATTGTAAAGTTCTGACTCAAAAGAATAATGCATTCATGAATCAGACATTGCCTCTTATGACTCACTCCAAAAAGAGTTAGGATGGAGATTAGATTTTCATTATTAAATGTTAAATGTTTTCTGTTTCTCACACAAAGGATATGACTCCACTTTTATGGAGCTTTTTTTTTTTGCCTTTTTGGTGCCTGACAGCCCCAGTCCTCATTCACGTTCATTAATCTTGTTAATGTTCTTCTCTTCAGCCTTCAGCTTTTAAACTTTGACAAGTTTGCTGAAGTTAAATGAAGCCTGAATGATGTTTTTGTCTGTGCAGTTCAAATGTTTTAAAATAAAGGTGTCCACTAGAACGCAGATGGCGATTTAAAGCACATAAAACACTTTAATTAATAAAAATATCAACCTCTGGCGTTGAAACACAACCATGAGCCAATAAATCATACGGTGTTAGAAATAATGAATCCCACTCCACTTAAAGCCATTAATGACAGAGCAGTGTTCTTAATTGTTACAATAAAAAGCCTCCTTGGCCGTAAGCTAAAATGCATTTCTTTTCCCCTCACACCACAGAATCCAGATGTTCGGAGCGATGCATATTAAACAGTGTATGTCATGCGGGCTGTAAATCCAGTACGCGAATGATCTTTTCAGCTGCCTTGTAGTGTCTTTGACATTAAACCAGACTCTTAAAGCATTCTCCAGCCCACCACTTTGTTCTCCTCGAGCAGTCTTGTCACATAACCACAGTAACAGGTGGGCCGTCCCGCTGGATCTGTGCCCCTCTGTCTGCTCGCGCTGTGCCGTTTAGTAGTAGAGTGTTCTGCTTCTCGTTTCTTCTGCTTTTAAATATGAAAATGTCTGGTGAAGGGGTGTTTATGGTGCATCATTTCTTTTTTAGATCATCAGAAGGCCTTTAAAAACTCCTAGGCATTCTGTTTAATGTCTGAGCCTGAGCCTGTGCGTGTGCTTCGCCTGTCCCCTTGATGGAATTAATAGCACATCCTCCCAGTCTTAGAGTCTCAGCCAGAAAGCCGCAGTAAAAGTGTCTGGAAACATTTGTAAAGCTGCATAAAAGTCAAGAGAACAGAACGACAGTGTGTAGTCCAATATAAAGCAATACGGGCCCCATGCACGCAAACTGCGAGGTTTGTGACTTATTGCAAACTCTTTAGCCCCCAAGGCTTGATGAGAAGCCAGTGTCAGTGAATAACTTTTTCTTCTCCCTGATTTTATCCATGTAGTGTCATTTTTGATGGTGAATATGACAGGACAAACTTCTGTTTCAGTACAGTGCTGTCTTCAGCAGTTCTTAACATTTACACCTGTGTCGTGGCTAAGACTAATTGCTTTTCTCTGTGTTTAGGAGAGACCTGTTTTTGACATTTTCATTCTCCCTTCACATCGTAAGCATTATTCAGTGAAGCATGTGCTACCTCCCAGCTAACAGGGAGTGTGCTCAGAACTTATGAACCAAAGTTATGGACAAAGATTCCAGTAACGTTTAGTAGACATTTCTTCAAAGTAATCTTTAGTAACATTCTCAAAACGTTAGCATGAAAACATTTAAAATTTAAAAATTCTGTTATTGATTATTCACCCTCATGTCATTCCAAACCCGTAAGACCTTTGTTCATCCTCAGAACACAAATTAAGATATTTTTGATGAGATCCAAGAGTTTTCTGACCCCGCACAGACGGCAATGCAACTACCACATTAAAGGCCAAGAAAGGTAGTAAAGACATTGATTAAATAGTCCATGTGACATTAGCGGTTCAACGTTAATGTTATGAAGCTAGCAAAGAATGCACAAAGAATACAAAAATAACTTTTTTCAACAATTTGTTCTCTTCAGTGTCTGTCCAACCCAATTTTATGGCAAGTCATACATTATTTTACAAGGTGGCTAATTCGTACAAATGCATTCGACCTTACTCGTATGAATGTGTATGGTATTTGCTAAATCGTATGTATTTTACCCAATTTCTATGAATTCATACAAATGACCAACCCCTAACCCCGCCCCTAAACCTACCTGTCACTGGGGTCTATACAAATCATACAAAATCATACAAGTGTGGTTGTACGAATTCATATGACCTCAATCGTACGAATTGGTATGATTTTTGGTAAATTGTAAATGTATTTTACGAGTGCCCCAATTTGTATGAATTCATACAAATGGCCTACCCCTAACCCTGCCCCTAAACCTACCCATCACTGGGGTCTATACAAATCATACAAATGAGGTTTTACAACTTCATACAACGTGAATTGAAAGAACTTGTATGATTTTTCTAAATCGTACATGTTTTACGAGTTCCCCAATTTGTATGAATTCATACAAATGGCCTACCCCTAATCCTGCCCCTAAACTTAACCATCACTGGGGTCTATACAAATCGTACAAAATCATACAAGTGTGGTTGTACGAATTCATATGACCTCAATCGTACGAATTGGTATGATTTTTGGTAAATTGTAAATGTATTTTACGAGATCCCCAATTGTATGAATTCGTATGAATGGCCTACCCTTAACCCTGCCCCTAAACCTACCCTCCATTGGGGTCTATACAAATCGTACAAAGTCATGCAAGTAAGGCTGCACAAATTCATATGACCTCAATTGTATGAATTTGTATGATTTTTGCTAAATCGTATGTGTATGAATTGTATGAATTCGTACGAATGGCCTACCCCTAACCCTGCCCCTAAACCTAACCGTCACTGGGGTCTATACAAATCATACAAGTAAGGTTTTTTACAAATTCATACTACCTCAACTGTACGAATTTGTATGATTTCACTAAATTGTATGTGTTTTACGAGTTCCCCAATTTGTATGAATTCGTACGAATGGCCTACCCCTAAACCTACCCATCACTGGGGTCTATACAACTCGTACAAGTGAGGTTTTACAAATTTATTCGACCTCAATTGTATGAATTTGTATGCTTTTTGGTAAATTGTACGTGTTTTAGAGTTCCTCAATTTGTATGATTTCGTACGAATGGTCTACCCCTAACCCTGCCCCTAAATCTACCCTTCACTGGGGTCTATAAAAATTATACAAGTAAGGTTGCACGAATTCATACAACCTCAATTGTACGGATTTGTATAATTTTTGGTCAATCTTATGTGTTTTATGAGTTCTCTCAGTCGAAATCTTCAGACATGTAACAAAGACTGTTCTATGTACAGTATGTGTTGTCTTCTGCTTGTAAACAAGGTGCAGTGCATCTGGGTCCTACATCAATACGCTGTCTCCTGTGTCAGCAGCACCCCATTCACACATCATAATAGTCTCCTGAACACGTGTCGAAGAACACTGTTTTCTTTGCGCACAAAGTTTTCTTGTAGCTTCATATCATTAAGGATGAACCACTGATATCACATGGACTATTTTAACAACGTCCTTACTACCTTTCTGGGCCTTAAACGTGTCAGTTGCATTGCTGTCTACGCAGGGTCAAAAAGCTCTCAGATTTCATAAATATCTTAATTTGTGTTCTGAAGATGAACGGAGGTCTTACAGGGTGAGTAATGACAGAATTTTTATTTTTGGGTGAACTATTTCTTTAATTATAATATAGCACAGATGGAAGTCCGCTGATCAATTGAAATCTTTTCTTTGCACTTATGACCCTAAGATCTTTTGATCGCACATCATTAAAACTTCTACCTTACTCAAAAAAAAAAAAAATGTGTTTTCAGGATAACTCAGTCTGAAGTCTTTCATTGATCTAGGATTTCCTGCAGTTTTCGCCTTCAATTTGAATTGAATGACTTTCTTTGTGTTACATTTAAAGACTAATACCAGATGTGTAGTGAATTTCTTGGAAGTTGTAACAAGTGTATTTATGCCAGGGGCTCAAACATGAGGTCATGTATAGATACATATTGGAAGAAATAATCATGAGTTGTTCTAAAGGAGATGCAAATTGCAGTCTTGGTGTGTGGATTGTTTCCCAAAGCACACTGAAATGCCAAGTTCTGTCATGAAACTCTAGATCAGTGTTTCTCAACTCCAGTCCTCGGGACCCACTGCTCTGCACATTTTGTATGTTTCTGAGTCTGACACACTCAGTTCAGTTCATGAATCTTTCTACTAATGAGCTGATGATCAAAATCAGGTGCCTTAAATGAGGAAGACATACAAAATGTGCAGAGCAGTGGGTCCCGAGGACTGGAGTTGAGAAACACTGCTCTAGATGGTGCAGGCTGATGGGTTAAACTACTTGGCACAAGCTGATTGGTTCACACTGCATATGCAACCAGTGAACTTGCTTTTTTACATTTAAATGGCTGGTTAGAGTTCATTTGAAACCCTCCACCTCCCCAGTTCCACTTGTATACTGCTTGTGCAGAAGCAGTATGTTTTAAATACTCACAGCAACATGTCGGTGTATGTATTGGCAGTAGCAAGTTTCTGTACTTGCTTTGCAGCAGTAGCAGCAATAATCTACAACAACAAATGGATTGCTATGCTCAGTGTTGCTACTGAAAACTACACTCACTGTTTTGCACTTTAGGCCAACATACTGAGAACACATTGGTGGATTAGATTATTGGTTTAATGTGTAAATTTGATATTGATGTACAGTTAGTTTAAGCTATTGACTTGGCTAATGTGTGGCAGTGCAATGTTTGATGGACCATGTTGCTTGTGTGTGGAATTGTTGTATTTCTGTGTTTAGATGCACTAAATATATTATAATAACACTAACACTAAGTATATTATGATATTTATAATTCTAAATACTGACTATATTGGAATTTATGAGAATATATTTATATTTGGATATTTATGGTATTGTATTGTATGGTATAGTATTTATGGTATTTTATGTATTTGGCTATCAATATTGCTGGTTACACTATAGCTTTTCTGTTTTACAGGTTTATAACCTGCTATTTGTGGACTAAGTAAACTGTAAATGGAAAATCAATCAGTAAATAAAAAACCACAAAGAGTTGTAACAACGTGTCCTCTCCTGGCGCCCCATTCAGTGGGGAGAATCTTAGAAGAACTGAACAAATATTCATCAGCAGCAATGACCATCATGCAGTTTTGTTTAATTAAAAAGCAGTATTGACCATTTTATTTTTTCCCCACAAGTAAATAAAAATGGTGTGGATGATGACAATTAAAAGTTGTGAATAGTTTGAACTGACCAAATTGTAACACAATCAGATTATTGTTGCCACACAATACTTTTTTTGTATTGAAATTGTATTTTAAAGTCCACATGGGGAAAAAATAAAAGTAAGGGGCAAGTTTGGATGGAAATGGCACTTTTTTGTATTTTTTTTTTTTTTTTTTTATAAATTGCTAAGATAAACAGTAGTAGTTTTCTCTAGTAGTTTTCTCATCAGATTTAAAAAAAAAAGAAATGGATATAAATTGCAAATACAGTTGAAGTCAAAAGTTTACATACACCTTGCAGAATCTGCAATATGTTGTTTTACCAAAATGAGAGGTATTTTACTAAATGTTATTTTTTTTATTTAGTACTGACTTGAATCAGATATTTCACATTTACATTTACATATAGTCCACAAGAGAAAATGGTTGAATTTATGAAAATTACCCCGTTCAAAAGTTTACATACACTTGATTCTTAATACTATGTTGTTACTGGAAAGATCAGCTGTTTTTTTGTTTTGTTTTTTTCTTTAGTGATAGTTTTCATGAGTCCCTTGTTTGTCCTGAACTGATCGCTGTTCTTCAGAAAAATCCTTCAGGTCTCACTTTGGGTTTTCAGCATTTTTGTGTTTTTGAACCCTTTCCAACAATGACTGTATGATTTTGAGATACATCTTTTCACAGTGATGACAACTGAGAGACTCATATGCAACTATTACAGAGGGTTCAAATGCTCACTGATGCTTCAGAAGGAAACACGATGCATTAAGAGCCAGGGGTGAAAACTTTTGAACCGAATGAAGATGTGTACATTTTTTTTCTTTTCTACTGCCCAGCAGAAGCTACAGAAAATGTTTACATGTTTCCCAGAAGACAAAATAAGTTGCATTTACCCTGATCTTCAAATTCAAAAAGTTTTCACTCCCCGGCTCTTGGTGCATCGAGTCCCTCAGTGTGAATAGATGGACCTCAAAATCATACAGTCATTGTTAAAAAGGGTTTAAATACACAAAAATGCTGAGAAAAAAAACTAAGAAATTGTGGAACCTGAAGGATTTTTTCTGAAGAACAGCGGGAAGTTTAACTGTTCAGGACAAACAAGGGACTCATGAACTTTCACAAAACACAGACACACACATAACTGTGGACCATTCAGGTACAGTGTTAAAAATCAAGTGTATGTAAACTTTTAAACGGGTCATTTAAAAAAAAAATATATGTAAACATCTTTTATGTTAAATATCTTATTCAGGTATATACTAAATAAAAAAAAAACAACATGAGTTGTGTATAATCCCTCTTATTTTGGTAAAATAATTAGCATTTTGCAGATTCTGCAAGGTGTAAACTTTTGACTTCAACTGTTATATGCAGAACATATATTCTTATTGAGAGCCCTCTACAAGTATGCAGAAAGGCACTGTGGGTTTTCTAGAACAGCATGCATTTAGTGTTGTTTTGAGTTGTCTGCTCTTGCCATGGCTTTGTTAATGCTAAATAAATCTGGTGTTTCCTGCCTTAGCTTTGCAAATAAAGTCATGAACATATTTATGCAGCTCACTTGCTCTCTCTCTCTCTCTCTGTTAAAGAGAAGTCTTGGATTTTCATAACGTGTTCTGTAAACACTCACCTTGTTTGTTTTCATCCCTGACACATGTAACCACTTTATCTTCAAATTATGGGCATGCTCTTTATCCAACAAATTTGTTCACTGTACATCACACATTAAGGCTAATTGGAATCATATTGTGATGGCATATGTATAACAGTGCGGTTCTTTGTTGGTGTTTTGATGTGGTTTCGATGATATCTTACACTATCTCTTGTGGCGAACGTGTTTGATTAATGATCCCGAGGGTCTATAAATGGCATCTGGAATGCTGATCTCACCCTCCACCACGGAGCTCAAAGAACCTCTGAAGGATCACATCTCCGACTGTCTTTACAGTCCCTGACTGGCTTTGTATTTAGCAGGTCCTGACTGCCTCGAGACAGAACCAGTCTGAATCGCAGCCTGTTGTGTGCTGCGGTATGGAGGCCTAATGGGTGGGTGAGCGTCTCTTGACAATGACCCCCCACTTGGATGCATAACAATTTGAAGCAGAGTGAATTGGCAGCGATGGTCCCGAGGGGAAACATCTGAAGCCGACACAACTCTGCCCCTCGAAATCCCGCCTTCATTGTTCTGGCAGACTTTCTGTTATCACTTATGGGAAAATATGGCCGTACATGACGTGGGTAATGCTTTTGGTGTGGTTATTGCTCTGCAAACTGGCAAGTCTCATATAAGTTAAAAACATTACATACTCTATTTTGATTATGTCTGTGCTTTAATCACATAGCAACCGAACCTTTTTAGTGAGTGCTGGGAGACTTTTATCCCTTAATTCGCTGTATGTTTTAGAGAACTTGCAATTTATTCAGTCAGTTAGTTCAGTGTTATTACCCAAATACTGGACTTTCACTTAAGACGCTACTTTTTAAATCGAATGTACTTGGTGTGGTCTGTGTGGGCCTTGTATGTGGTTTTAGTGGGTAAAACTCTGGAAAACAATTTCTGTTGTATCCCAGATATGTGCCAATTTTATACAGTCATGGATGAATAAATATCTTTTCTGAAGATTAAAGGCCACCACAAAAAACACGTGAGTTATACTTCAAATGTGATGCTATGAAGTAGCACAGCCCATTTGTTATTCCACGAGTTATAATGCATAAAGCTAAAAACCTGGACATTTAGCAGCACCCTGACTGGGGATTAGACACTTTCCAAACATTGGACAAAACATTAAATGGCTTGATTTGCTTGGGTCTTTTCTGAATGACTGTTGAGCTTGGAAAGTGAGCAGATGAGATCAGTCTTGATCAAAGGCCACAGAAATGAAGATTTCTACCTAAAAACCAAAAACTCTTAACATGATCGCTGTCTGGACTTTGAGACACACAATGTTTTGGCGATGTTTTTAAGTTCCCTTTGTGCCAATTTTTTGAATGACGTTCAGGAACAACCTCAGAATAGAGCTTTTCACTAATGGTGTTGATTTGTAGGCCAACTTAGAAGGTTAAATCGCCATGGGTTTCCTCCGATTTTAGCAAAATAAGGTCTGTGCGTAATATTGACTTGTATATTTACAGTCAAAATTCGTAAGTAAAACTGCTTTTCAAAAAAACCTAGGAAATTTCTGAGTAACCTATTGCCCAAAATAAGTCTTCCAGATTTTCTCACACTTCTGATAAAATTAGGCTTTTTGAGCGTTTATCATTTGATACACCCTGCCTTCTAAGACTGTGGCCTAAATTTAACAGTTGTGTGATCCTCCTTAAAAATGAAAATTCTGTCATTAATTACTCACCCTCATTTTGCTCTAAACCCATAAATCCTTCATTCACCTTCGGAGCACAAATTAAGATATTTTTGATGAAATCTGAGAGCAACGCAACTGACATGTTCAAGGCCCAGAAAGGTAGTAAGGACATTGTTGAAATGGTGCATGTGACATCAGTGGTTTAACTATGAAGCTATGAGAATACCTTTTGTGCGCAAACAAAACAAAAATAATGACTTTATTTGACAATTTCTTCTCCACCATGGTCTTCAATGTTAGTTCATCGTCTGTATATTCTGGTTAAAGTTGTTGCAAGTTATTCTCTCTGTTGTCCTCAAAAGTACCGACCTTGGTACCAGTCGGTACTGACATTTTAAAAACGTCCATTTCCCGCTAACATTTGAACGCTGTTGAGACTAATTTTAAACATTGCTGATTGGCCATAGTGTTCACATGCTCAACAGATATGACTGTGATTGGCTACAATGATCAGCGCTTCATGCTCTTCACCAAGTGCTCATACAGAAACACAATGGGTGTGTTTCAAAGCCGCATCTGTCAGCGGATCCCTAACCATGCATTCACACCGCCGCCGGCGAGAGCGTCAAGTGGACGTTGCTCATTTATTTTCAATGTGAGCCGCCGGCAAACTTGTCTTGGACGGTGTGGGAAGTCAGGTCAACTTTATGGTAATAAGCTATGACAACGGTTCAGTGACAACCAATCAGAATGTAGAAGTTCTCCACTTGAGAGGATTTCAGAGAATGCAGTCCTGTAAACTTTGGTTCCAACCGCACTAGTTTCCAAACATTTTCGCGCTAGAAAACGTTTTTAAAAATAGTTTTTTAACGGAGATGCAATTAATTTGCTCAAAACAACACTGTTGTGAACGCAGGGTAATACATCTGCACATAGACGGATCCGCTGACAGATGCGGCTTTCAAATGCTCCCGTTGTGCTTCTGTGTAAGCGCTTGGTGAAGAGCGTAAATTGCTGATCATCGTAGCCAATCACAGTCATATCTGTTGAGCATGTGAACACTATGGCCAATCAGCGATTCAAATGTAAGTTGGAAATGTACGTTTCTAAAATTTGAGTACTGACTGGTACCGAAGTCGGTACTTTTGGCTTGCAAGTCTGAATGCACAGATCCGATCTTAACATTCACTTTAAACACCTTGAATCCAGTGTTGTGCAAGTTACTTCCAAAACGTAATACATTATATATTACTAGTTACTGTCTTTTAATAGTAATTAGTTATATTACAATATTACTGTCACTAAATTGTAATGCGTTACACTACTTTTAAGTTACTGTTGAGTTACTTTCATCAAAATATCCACAGATTATAAAATGCCAAAAAAAAGTTTATAGCTGCTCATAATACATTAAGTTTAGGATAGCTAGCATAAAATTATAAAAACATATTTAGGTAGGCCTACCGGTATGTCTATTAATGTTACGTTGTAGTTTAGGTTAAACACAGATAAGCACAAAACTCATTAATACTTTCAGAAATAACACCGGTAAATAAAGTGAAGTGTTATAATGTACAATCATTAAACACAATGAATAGCCTATAGGCTATTTTAAATGGTTTTCAGAACAAAACAAGAATGAAGAATACAAGTTGCTAAACAAGCCAAAACGAATGAGGGTAAAAGCGAAACTAAAAACAAACGGTGTTGTTCTCGTGCAGCCTACCTCTCTCATTCTGCATCAATCCAATTAAATGTGTCCATATTCGTGATGTATTTGAATGCTAAACTATTATGTAAACCAGGATTTGTACTTAACGCGCTTATAAAACATCCTCCTCACATGAGCAAATATGTGTTTGGCTCGAGCTCAGGCTGACGGCACGGATACTATGCAGTACGCACTATTTCATTTGACCAGTGACTGTATTTTATTCTTATAATTAACAGACTGCAACTTTTGCAACGCTGTGTGTGCGTGAGGCGCCGGGGCAATCGAATAGCGGAATAACTCCGTCATTTTTGGTCATACAGATCATTTATAACTGCAGTGTGTTTACTTTTATTTCTGTCATCTTGGTTTCCTTTCCGTGAACTTTCGTAGAGCGCCACTCCACACAAAAGTGAACCAAACTCAGCAGCATATGTCACTCAGTCTTTTCGTTTTGAAAATCAGATATATTTCGCGTATTCATCCATTTTATATGCGGACTATGATTTAATAAAAACAGATTTAGTCATTTTTAGCTTAATTTTTGTTGCTTATGCGCTCGTCCGTCATTTTTTCTCTTCTCCGACTCCGCAGCTCTCATCATTAGTTTAGTGTTACTGGCACCAGTCTAGATGTTTCTAGGAGTTACTCGTGCTGTTTCTCCATAACGGGAGTGCGTCCATCTCATAAATGTAGAATCCGTCTCTGCAGTCATCTCAACCATCGAATTCCAGCAACAGGAAGACAAAATATTTTACTTGTGGACTTTTTTTAATTCACAAATTAATGTTGAGTTAAAATATGTTGATGTAACTTGCGTTACTGAGATTGTAACGAGTAATATTATTACCCAAATTGTATTAGTAATGCGTTATATTACCGCGTTACAGCAAAAAGTAATAAACTACTGTAACATATTACTTTTGTAATGCGTTACTCCCAACACTGCTTGAATCTGATATCACCCTCGAATTCTGGAATTCCATCTTTCCAAAGTCGGCAAAAGTATACCTGACAGCAAATAATTAAGTGAAGAAATCGAAAGCAGCATTTTAATGCTGTCATCATAAGGCCGGCATTAATGCTTTCTACATCGGTGTCGCGATTACTGTGGGAAAGACCAAGGAGGCAGGAGTGGTGGAACTTCTGTGTGAGCACTTACAGACGCGTCTCTGTCATAAAGACACCCCATTAAGAAAAGCAATCCCAGTGCACAAACGTGTCGCCCTTGCCTTATGGTGGCTTGCCACGGGGCCCGGCTATCTAACATGTATCTGATTTAAAACCACATTTGGAAACGGCTCAGATTGGATGTGGATTTTGGCATTTACACACGTGTCAAGTCAAGATTATTTATACAGTGCTTTTTACAATACAAGTTGTGTCAAAGCAGCCTTACAGTATTACAATAGGACAATAGTGTGTCAATAATGCAAAAGTTCCATGTTGCATCAAAGTCAGATTGCAGAGGACTCATCTGGTTCCCATGGCCTTGTGCCAGCGGGCATCTAGGTTAGGAGTTCTTTACTGATGATCTGTTTCTGGGTCTGTGATGAGTAATTAATGACAGAATTGTCATTTTTGTTAAGCTATCCCTTTAATTTCTTTTTAAAGAGCACTGTAAGGCAGTCTCTTTCTGCCTTCGCTCTTGTCTGTCTGCCTTTCTCTGCAGGTTTCAGCCGCTGAACAGAGTTACTCTAGTTTCCCTTAAGTAGACATGGCAAAATTGTATTATCTTGGCAAGCAGAGTCTGTAAATGTGAGGATTCCTGCAATTTCCAGCAGGGCTCAGTTGGTCTGGTTCTGGCGGGATGTGTTATTGTTACTGGTTTCAGCTGGAAGCCTTTTGCAGTCCAACCAAAAGGGTGTGAATTGGTTGCCGACCCACAATTTAACATTCCAACTTTAAAGCTCTTGAAATTAGCCTGACCTAAAATGAGGGGTTCTGTATCTCCCGCCGCGTCTTTGATCTTCTGTTTTCTGCAACTGAAATGTTGAACTATGGCCTACTCTTTCTACTTTCTACGCGTTCTCTTTGCTTTGTATAATAGTATTTTAGTTAATAATTAATTAATTTTCTTTCTGAATTTTAAAATTGCATGGTATTGGTAGGCCAAGCTTAAATGCAGTTGACACATAAAGCTTTTTATTTTATTTTGTATTTTATTTTATTTTATTTTTGCATTTAAGTGAATAAATTATAATTTTTTTATTAAGTAAATGGGAGACAATTTTGCTTTCATGTTGACTAATGCTATGACTGAAATACTGGTAAAGTTTTTCCAACCTTGTTAAATCTGAATAAACGGTATTATGGTTTCATTACACAGTAGTTTTCAAGGCTGATGTTTAAACGCTTAATTATACAAGACCCTTTTTTTTTTATTGCTTACATGTATAAAGAGGTGAGGATATTGGTGCTTGTCATAATTTCCCTGTGAAATTGTTTCAATTAATTCTTAAAGTCAATTTTCATGCAGAAATGAAAGGACCTTTTACCTTAGGTCCAGGAATTGATGTAGTGACATTATATGACTGGCCCCCTCACAGAAAGGCGTCCTTTGAAGTAGCCTTGACATATTTTTCAGGTTGACAGATCAGAGCAACTTAGTAGCATAAGTGCTTTGATGCTTTGGGTACATTGCAATTTTCATCACGACAGCTAGGCCTACAAAAAAAAAACTGAAACATAGTACTTTTAATGATTTGATGAAAACATGAAAATGCTGCATGAAACATTGTGGTCTTTGAAACTTTATCAAGCATTAAAAAGCAGAAACATCAACCTTTGATGTCAGACATGAGATGTTTGCCAAGATAAGAAGAAAAAAAAACAGTGAGCTGTTTTGTTTTGCTTTGCTTTGCTTTGCTTTGCTTTGTTTTATTACCATTTTCAGCACCTGCCAAGTACAAAACAAAACAAACAAAATAAAATAAAATGTTGCATTATGAGCATCCGGAGTCTGAATCCCGGCTCGAGAATTACAATTTATTTTGTTATTTTATTTTAATTAAATGATATTTTAATTATTTATTTATTCATTTATTTTATTTTACTTTTTACTATTATTAATTATAAAAAATATATTAAGAATAGCCCATGTTCATAGCTTTGTGGGCAGTGCTCCTGCTTTTATTTTATTTTATTTTTATTTTATTTATTTATTTATTTATTTATTTTTATTTTTTATTTTATTTTATTATTTTATTTATGTACTATGGATTTGGCAGTTGCTGAAAATGGTCTCAAAGCAATGTACCTCAACAGCAATTTTATTTATTGAAAAATAAAATGTTTTTTTTTTTTTATTATTATTATATTATTTTATTTTACTTTCCCTGGCAGCCACTGAAAATAGTCTGAAAGCAATATCTTAACAGCAATTTATATTTATTCACAAATAAAAATTTTATTTTCCCTGTACTTGGCTGAAAATGGGCTCAAAGCAATTAATCTCAATAGCAATTTATTTTATTTATTCACAAATAAAATGATATTTTATTTTATTTTATTTTATAAAGCTGTGCATTCTATGCAAATCTGATCTCCCAAAAGTGCTTAAATTACAATCGAAGTTTAATGTGGTAATTTCAGCACTTTCTGATGTATGATTAAATGCTACTTTCCAGCTCTACCATAGGAATGGCACGTCTGGAGGAGCTTACAGGATTCCTGAGCACCAACTGTGGGGTGCTTTCATTTGTTCTTCCGTAAACACAGACTCTTGAAGGATGAGGCACGCTCAATTTAGCAAAGTGAGCATTCCCACCTTTTACCTCGCCTTTCCTTCAAAACGCATCTCCCATTGTGCTGCCACTCCCAAAATTAGCCCATCATGCTCTGTCTAACATGGAAGGTATTGAAAACTTTCCATAATTTCATTTTCCACAGCCTGGGGGTAAAAAAAAAAAAAAACTTACTCTGGTTTTCCAAAGATGCCAGGGCCTGTTATACTACAAATAAATCTTCTCAAAGTCTGCTCTTCATTAGGGGCTTGGGTAGGGGCAAATTCTCTCGAAGTTCAGGGATGCAAACAATCAATCGATTGCACATTTGGTCTCTGTTCCTCATGAATGCCGGGCCTACCACAGCTTTGTCGTATAAAACTGAAGCATGCATGTAGACTGGGTGGGAACCAGTCTATGCATATGATGTAGTGCTGTTGTTTCATTTAAATGCAGAACTTTTTTTTTATTATTATTGCTAACAAATACTTATTTTACGACACCATTTTAGCACCATGTTAAAAAAAAAAGTTGTAATATTTTGAGAATAATAGTCGAAATACTGCCAGAGTACAGTCAAAATACTTCCAGAGTAAAGTCAAAATGTTTTGAGAAAGTTAAATCATAAAAATTGAAGTTAGAGTATTTTGAGAGTATAGCCTGCACATGCCAGATTGAGAGCACCTGGATTAGTTGCCAGGCCAAGAGTCAATTTTAAGGGCTTAAAATCAAGAATATGATATTTATTAAAAAAACTGAATGGGAAAAACTTTTTATCTTTACATCAGCTCACACACCCAATCGGCATTCCTTTTGGGGGGTGCCGTAGCTCTCTTATCTAACCCTTTTTAATACACTACAAATATATGTGGGATTATTATCAGAAATCATACTATACGTTATACTCATGGGGACAGTATGCTAGGAAATACTATTTCGTGTCTTCAGTTTCTTGACTTTAATCTTGTAAATGCTACAAATTAATTCTCGTAATTTTGACTATTCTCAAAATATTTCAACTTTATTCTCGAAACATTTTGACTTTATGCTCGTAATTTCAAATTTATTCCAGTAATATTTTGAATTTATTCTCATAACTTCGACTTTATTCTCAATTTCAAGTTTGTTCTCTAAATATTTCAATTTTATTCTCAGAATATTTCGACTTTATTCACAAAATATTTCGACTTTATTCTCGTAATTTCCACTTCATTCTTGAAATATTTTGAATTTTTTCTTGTAATAATTAGACTTTATTCTCGAAATATTTAGACTTTATTCTCGTAATTTCAAATTTATTCCAGTAATGTTTAGACTTTATTCTCATAATTTGGACTATTTTAAAAATATTTCAACTTTATTCTCAAAATTTTTCGACTTTATTCTCTGAATTTCGAATTTGTTCTCTAAATATTTTGACTTTTATTCTAAATTTCGAATTTATTCTTAAAATATTTCAAATTTATTCTCTGAATATTTATACTTTAATATTTTTAATTTATTCTATTTAGACTTTATTCTCATAATTTCAGCTTTATTTTTGAAATATTTCAAATTTCTCATAATTTAGACTTCATTCTCGTAATTTCAACTTTTTTTTCCTCAAAATATTTTGACTTTATTCTCTAAATATTTAGACTTTCTCTAAATATTTCAACTTTATTCTCTGAATTTCAAATTTGTTCTCTAAATATTTCAAATTTATTCTCGAAATATGTAAACTTTGTTCTTGAAATATTTTGACTTTATTCTCATAATTTCAACTTTATTCTGGAAATATTTAGACTTTCTCATAATTTAGACTTTATTCTTGTAGTACTTCATTCTTGTAATTTTAACCTTATTCTAGTAATTTTGACTTTGTTCTTGAAATATTTTGACTTTATTCTTGTAGTATTTCAACCAACCAACTTTATACTCGTAATCTTAGTTTTTTTTTTTTTTTTTTTAACGTGGCACTAAAACGCCGTCGTATAATTTAACTCGTGTCCATACTACTTGAGGAAGCCACTGACTGACCTGTTGTTTGTATTGTGATGCTCCTGGAGATCTTTCTATCTATTAACAACAAACACGACATGGTTGTCTGAGTATGGGAATCTCCTCAGGCTGAAGCCAAAGGTGTCTAATGCTTAAACGCTATACATCAGCACTTGACAAGCCAACTGACCCTGTGGTCACTAACGGGGCCGGACGCTGCTGGAGAAGTGTCTCGTGAAGGGAAGTGTCTGCCTCCTTAGCTTTAAAATGTCAGATTTATCAGTCTTACTGCAAATCGCTCGGACAGTGTATTTTCTTAACACTGATACGTATATCCATGTATCCTGTAGGGCCTCTGATGGGCAGTGTTAAATTCTGGCTTATCTTATCTTGTGAGAGTCCTGTGAGTGTTGGATTCATTGAGGAACTCCCTGCAGAAGCCTAGAGCAAACATTCCAGGGAAAATGCAAGCCGTGAATTCTGAAAAGGTTTTTCATTGCCCTGACACTTCACAGCACAATCTCATCTTGTCATTGCAGTTGTTAAAAATTTACGCTCTAAATAACATTGCTTACATTTACCGAATTCTGTAATTTTTCAGTTAATAACTTTATTAAATTATGTCTATTAACTGTAAACAGCAATTGTATTTATTTACAAGTAAAATTATTTTATTTTATTCCTGTATTTGGCAGTCACTGAAAATGGTCTAAAAGCAATACCTTAACAGTGATTCATTTTGTTTATTCACAAATAAAAATCGTTTTTAAATATAATTTATGTATTTATTGTATTTATTGTTTAATGTATTTATTTATTTTCCTGTACTTGGCAGTCACTGAAAATGATCTGAGAGCATCTCAACATCATTTTATTCACAAATAAAATAATTTTATTTAATTTTCCCTGTACTTGGCAGTTGCTGATTTTTATTTTTTTATTTTTTCTGTAATTGGAAGTCACTAGAAATATTCTCAAAGCAATGCATTACAACAGCGATTTAGTATATTTATTCAGAAATAAAATTATATATAATATAATATAATATAATATAATATAATATAATATAAATATATATATATATATATATATATATAAAATTTTATTTGTTTATTCATTTATTTATTTATTTTCCTGTACTTGGCAGTCACGGAAAATGGTCTCAAAGCATCTCAACAGCATTTTATTTATTCACTTATTAAATTATTTTTAATTCTTTATTTTATTTTATTTCCATCTACTTGGCAGTCACTGAAAATTGTCTCAAAGCAATGCATCTCAACACAGATTTATTTTATTTACAAATAAAAAGTTTTTTGTTTTATTTTATTTTATTTTTCCCTGTATTTGGCTGTTCACAAATAAAATTTATATTTATATATTTTATTTTATTTTCTGTGTACTAGAGCGATTTATTTTATTTATTCTCAAATAAAATATTTTTACTATTTTATTTTCTGTGTACTTGGCAGTTGTTAAAAATGGTCTCAAAGCAATACATCTCAGCACAGATTTATTTTATTTATTCAAGTTTTTTTATTTTATTTTATTATTTTTTTTATTAATTTTTTTTTTTTCCGTGTACGTGGCAGTCATTGAAAATGGTCCTGAAGCAATACATCTCGGCATGGATTTTATTTATTCACAAATTATTTTATTTTATTTTACGTGTGCGTGGCAGTCATTGAAATAGGCCCTAAAGCAATACATCTCAGCATGGATTCATTTTATTTATTCACAAATTTTATTTTATTATTTTAATTTTCCCTGTATTTGGCAGTCGCTGAAAATGATCTCAAAGCAATACATATCAACAGCGATTTATTTTGTTTATTCACCAATAAAATTATATTTAATTTTATTTTCCTGTATTTGGTAGTCGTTGAAAACTGTCTTAAAGCAATACATCTCAACAGTGATTTATTTTATTTTATTATTTTATTTATTTTTGCTATACTCTGCAGTCGCTAAATATGGTCTCGAAGCAGACATGCATGAGCTCATAACAATGCAGGACTTCTCCTGACAGCCCCCTTTAGAAATAACAATGGCTAAGTTGTGGCTCTGACAGACTAATGGTATGTTGGAAAATATGAGCTCCGTGTGACGTTCTGTTAAAAATAGTGGTCCTTTACGCACCGTACTATCAACAAGCCCTCGAGACAGGCGTTGAGGAGGACTTGATTAATGAAGACCTTGTCTGTTTGACATCCTTTTTCCTTTCACACTTCACAGCTTGAGCCCACAACAACTCCAAACCTCTGCCTTCCAAGTCTGCAAGAGGACCGAGAGAGGATTGACTTGGGCCACAGAGGCTTTTCCATGCTACTTAGTTTAGCTCAAAACCATTTAAATCTCTAGGGAAGACAAGCTCGGCCACCTCTCAGTGATTCGAACCAGACTTGTGCCAGTTTGAAGCTGCTATTTATTGTACTGTTTACTAAAATACACATGTCGGGAAATCGCACATCTGCGTACCAACTGATGAAGTCGTCGTGCCATGGTGCGAGAGAATTAAACTTGCGTATGTGTGCGTGAGAACAAATATCAGTGGCTCGCTGTTGAAGGTCACTGTTAGTAAAATGTACCAATGCGACGCACGCAAGTAGCTGCTCTTTACCCTCGTTCCCCTTTTTTCCTCAGAAACAAGACCCCTCCCTTCTAAACTGTCATCCCTGAGGATATTTTCCTCACTGAACTGGGATTCAGTCATCTCCAGATCTCACTGCTTTCTACAGACAACGAGTGGCCAGAACAAACTTGCAAATTATGACTGGTATGTGTTGATTTCTTGATGAGGTCCAAGAATACTTTTTTGGAGCCACACCAGGAGAATTTGCAGACTTCATTAGCAAAAGCTTCTTTACACTGATGCTGAAATCAATACCTTTTGAATGATTTTGTGGTGCTGTGCTGTCAAAACCATGTTGGGAATGTTCAGGAAAACTCTCACCTGACCTTCCCAGAGGTTAAATGCATTTCGGTTCAACTCAACACTTTTAGTTCTTGGACCAACAAAGAGGCAAGAACATGATGATAAGGCTATGTGTGATCTTTTCTCTTTTCCGAAGCCTCTTTGTCCTTCATTTGTCTTGGCATTCCTGATGAGGAGATTCTTCTCTGTTTGCCTTCGGCTTTGCCTGAGCATTCATCCAGTATGGTCTGTTGAACAGAACAAACCTCTTTTTTTTTACCTTTTTAAATTCAGAATGGCTTCACCAGCCTCTGTACGGCTGAGTTAAGTGACCCTTAACAAACCAAATCTGGAATTGTTTCTGCAAGTCACCTAAGTGCTAATTCTCCTTAATGCCCTCATTTAAGTCAGCACTGCGGGTCTCTAGCCAAATACCGCCGGAGGATATTTTGCTTTCCCACTCATAAACAATGACATTCAGTTTGAGGGGGTCTGCACATTGCCATGTGTGCAATCGTGGTCTTTGCGAGCAATCAGCTCTGTTTGAAATGGCAGAGAGAAGCTCATGCATTTTAATACACCTCATGGCGTCAAGCAAGAAAGAGCAAACACAAAACTTTAGGGAGGCCTTTTAAAGTGAAGAGTGAGGTCTTATGACTGTGGAGAAGAAAAGAACTAGGGTTAGTCTGTATGGTCAAGTCTTGGAGATGAAAAGTTGTCTTCCTGAGGCGGTATTGGATGGAAACCCTTATGGGGGATGCTATCAGATTGTGGGGAACTTTCCAGATGGCCTTCATGTTAGATGTTATCTCTTCACTTGGAGTCTGAGTTGAGCTTTTTTTTTCATTACTGCCACTACATTCAGTCATATTACCAATGTTCTTTAAACCTCTAAGGAATAAAAATCAGTCATTTGCTTACCCTCATATTGTTCTGAACTTTGACTTATTCTTCTGTTGGAAATTAAAAGAAGATTTGAATGTCTTTTGTGCAATGGAAGTCAGTAGCTGGGTTTCCATCCAAAGTTGCGAATTTAACTTGTGCGCAAAATTAAAATCTCGTATGTCATATTTGCTACAAAAAACAGGTCTGTGCGTTGAATAAATTTACCACTGTAGCACGCATGCGATCGAGCTTCACGTGTTCAACACGGCTGCTTAGTAGTGTGACGTGATTTCGATGTGCTTGCTTTTGTTTCTGATTTATACTTAGTAGTTAGGGGTGTGCGATATGACTATTTTCAATCGTGGACAATTAAAATGTTTCCACAATCTTTTGAAGAAATATCGTGGCATTGTGCTACAGCACACATTCTATCTGCTGCAGTTCTGGCGCATCCACCTCAATATACTGTACAGTGTGACATACATTCACATCAAATGTTAAAGGGGTCCTATTATGCTTTTTCACTTTTTGAATTTTAGCCAGTGTGTGGTGTGTATGTTTGGGCATAAAAAACATATACAAAGTTACAAATCTCAAAGTCCACTCCAAAGGAAGATATTTAGTTTTTTAAAAATCCCTCTTCAAGAACTACAACGAATGACTCCTTTGGACTACAGCGTTTGTTTTCCGGATGCTATGATGTCGCAACGCGGTATCCCGCCTACGGAAATTCGAATGTTGGCGGGTGGGGAGGGACGAGGTGGGGGGGGATTCACCTAACTTTAGCGATGTAGCTTCTGGGATGCTTCAGCGAGCCATAGGGCAGCTCGTATAAATGCAAGCATTGATTAAAGTGTCCTCGAACTGCTCCGGTAGCCGTGCTACAGCCGCGCCGTTGACGTGTGCGGTATAGAGGTTCGAAATACATGCGTTTACATCATCTGCGGCTCCGCAAGCATTGACCAGAGTGACGATCATCGGTTGCCATGTCAGAGACACGTCATAGACATGTGCAGTGTGTGTGTGTGGTAAGAGATTTATTCGTCATACAGTGTAGATAGCTTCACTAGTCTTTTGCTGGAGCTGGTTTTGGGCATATAAATAATTAAATAAATTAGCACATTAATGATAATATCATGTATCGGTGATCTTTCAGGCTGACTATAGGACCAACACTACTGTAGTGTATTATTTACTCACCCTTCACGCAATCTAGGTGTATATGACTTCCTTCTTTCAGACGAATGCAATCGGAGTTATATTAAAAATTATCCTGGCACTCCCAAGCTTTAGAACGGCATAGACAAGTGTTTTTCTCCATCAGTCCAAAACAAGTCGATTCATAATAAAAAGTGCCTCACATGGTTCCGGGGGTCAGTAAAAGCCTCCTTTAGTGATCCAATGTGTTTTGTAAGAAAAATATACATATGTAAAACGTAAGAATCACTTTAATCTAGCTTGTGCAGTTGTACACGGAACTTACTACTTTGGGAAAGGGCGTGGCAGTACTGAAAGCTGTTCGCCAATTGCAATGCAGTGGGACTGCCAACCAATCATAACACATTTCGTTTTTCGGAAGGCGGGCCTTCATCAAATCCAGAACTAATCAAGCCATTTGTGCCAGGCTAGGGAGAAAGCTATTGTAATAGTGTAAATTATGTCAAAAATAATACGTTTTTTGAACCGCCAAGCATGAGAACATGTTCTAGAGCACCCCCAAAACAAAATAAAGATTTTGTAAAAGAGCATAAAAGAACTTTAACTCCGCAGTAGAGTTACTCGCGGGATACTGCACTTATTCACAATCACAAAAGTGCATTATTTGCATCTGCTTTAAAGCCTTTCCAGTTAATTTTATTCACATGCTGTTCTGACTTGCGTTTTTTCTATGACCCTACCCGAAGCGCATGTGCACACCTGTCATACAGCGCCTGATTACTGGGCTACTGGTTGAGTACTTTTTTTTTTTCTTTCAGGTTTCTTTGAATAAAAAGATCCAAAGATCAAAATTTATCTGAAATAAAAACTTTTGTAACAATATGCATTATACCCAGTGTTGGGCAGTAGCGTTGCTACAAGTAGTGACGCTACTAGCTTAACTACATTTCTCAGTAGCGTGGTGGTAGCGTCGCTGTTTTCTGAATCAAATAGCTTTTCAGTAGCTAAGCTATTATTTTGATCAAGTAGCGCGGTAGCGTCAACAAAAGCTACAAGCTATATATTTTTCTATACTTTAAGCTCAAATCGGAAATATAACTGCTACGGATCACTGATCCTGGGTCAGTAAGCGGCGCCACCGCCACTAAACCTCGTGATGCCATTGGCTCGTTAAACTGTCAGTCAAACCGTATTATTCCTCCCGCCTCTCTCTTGAATGAAGTGCAGCGCGCAGTTTGAAGCATGTTTTCTGTATTTATAATACAGCACTGTATTTATAAAGGCTAATGGGGGTTTTTTGCATTCGAGGAGATGAGAAAAGTGTGTCTTAGTCTAGCTTTTATTGTCGACACAACCAAATTGCTTATGTGAAGCGCTGAATCTTTATATTTTAGCTAAATGTCAGAAAAAAACTGAGTGCCCACATAGCAACAGAAAACTGTATAATCTGCAATGCAAAACGTAGTATTAGAACTAGTGATGGTCGCCTTGTTTTTATTCTTTGAAGCAGGCTAGTGCTCTGGGAAGATCTCAAACCTCAGAAGTATGAGATGGGGAGTGGGTGGGTGTGGGTGTCAAATTAATGGCGAAAGTCAAAATGTTTCGGTTCGTTCTTAGCAAAAACAAACGAATTATAATGATACTTATAACTTGATACTTCAAACTGCTTTGGACTTTGCAGTATCGAATTATGCCTTTACTACCAAAATGACAGAATATGCCATTCAGCTGTTTGATCACGCCGGTGTCTTATTACGTGCACACCATCACTGCAGCTGTTCATTTGAAAAATAAAACAGTCACCCAAAAGTTACACTAGTCAATTTAAATAGTGTGTATTACATGCAGTTCAGCGTGACCACCGGTTCTGTGGCACATTTTTGCTCATGATACTTTCCGTCGACGTGCATGACGTACAAAGCTTACCCAATGCAAAACAATGCATGTGAGAATTCACTCAAACCTGACTTATCTAAGAGCATATGTCGCTGCACATGCAGGGTCAAAAGTCATTAGCTCTTCTCACATCCCAGCTGATGTCATTCCATAAAAAACCCACTGACTTTTATTGGAGACCAAAGAAATGGCACGGAGACGCCACCACGATATGCAAAACACCTTGTTTGGGCCCTACACCATTTCGAGGGCACATGCAGTTCTACTTATAGCTCTATTAATGATCATTATACTCCTTTCCAGATGTTCCCCTTGTTTAATGTTGCATGCACATGACAATTGACTCCACCAGCTTGGCTTGGATGCAGCCCCACCACGTACTTGTGCTTTTTTTTGTTCTTTCCAGACCAGTGCTAAAACCTGTGAAGGGTTGAGTATATTGGCCTTGTCAGTCAACAGCAGTGCAACGCATGTCTCGGTTCGACTGGTTCATGCCTTGGCATAAATCTGCATGGGAGTCTTCATGGGAGATCCGAATTGCAGGAAGGCCCCACGCTTGCAGATGGATGACGTAGGAGAAGGAAGTTGGATCCAGTATTTGGTCTGGATCGCGTTGGCTCGGGACAATGCTGGCAAGGTGTTTGGAGATGATTTTCTCCATAAGGTTGTGTTGTCTAAAGGGGTTGAAGGAGAAACTCTAGTGTGGAACTTGGCTTGCTGTCAACGCCATACGGTCTTGGCAGTGTGGTGATGTGAAGCCAGCTGGCTCTGGTTTTAACTGTGAGTGAAGGGAATCGTTTGGGTCCTGCGAGGATACGTTCACGCACAAGTAATCCAATCTAAAAGCTGGGTGGTCGCTAATGTAGCATTTAGATGTATATTCGTCTTTGAAACGTCACTTTTGAGTTTTTTGGGGGGGTTGTCTAGTGCCATGGCTACTTCACTTCTGATTCCATGAGCGAGAGTGATCCACTGGCTTTTAGAGTTACTCGACTGCAAAGGCTTTGCTGAGCCACACGGCCGATGTAGAGCGGATTACATGGCTGCTTAGGAAAACACTCGGCAAATCGGAGTGTTATCGACTGTGTACACAACCTGTGAATCTAAACCTTTCAGAAAGCCTGAATCCCACGGTGCACTCACAGCATGAATTAATAAACAGAATGGCATTTACATGCACAGAGTTTAATACAAGCAGTATATTTGGTCAAATGTCTCGGCTGTTGAAAAAAAGTTACATTTTATCCACCATACATGGGTTTTTAAAGCACAAATATATAAATTTGAAGTGTTTTCAATTTATATAAAATGTTAGACCAATATTATTCTCCCAAATGTCCAAACTAGCATTACTGTAGCTTACATAGCTGTCTGAACAATTTCGTATGGAAGATTTTTGCTTATTTTTCTAAAGATCTACTAGCTCCCAACATGCATGCATTTTTTGCATTGTCATCATTTTTGAGGTCTGCATGGTTGCCTTATGTGAGCCTGGACCACAAAACCAGTCATAAGGGTCTTTTTTTTTTTTTTTTTTTTTTTTTTTTTTGACATTTATACATAATCTGAAAGCTGAATAAATAAGCTTTCTGTTGATGTATGGTTTGATAGGACAGTCGTTGGTCGAGATACAACTATTTGAATATTTGGCAAAAAATTCAAAATATTGAAAAAATTGCCTTTAAAAGTTGTCCAAATTAAGTTCTTAGCAATTCATATTACTGTTAAAAAATGGAACATGATCTTTACTTAATATTCTAATGATTTCTGGTATAAAAGGAAAAATTAACAATTATATATAGTATATTTGGCCTAATGTCTCTGATGTGGAAAGACATTATATTTGTTCACCATACATGGCTTTTTGAAGCAAAAATACATAAATTTGAAGTGTTTTCAATTTATGTAAAATGTTAGACCAATATTATTCTCCCAAATGTCCAAACTGTCTGAACTATTTTATATGGAACATTTTTGTTTGTTTTTCTAAAGATTTACTAGCCCCCAACATGTATGCATTTTTGCATTGTCGTCATTTTGAGGTCTGTGGGTTATCCAATGTTTATATGACTGTTAAACATGTTGCATACATATTTCCTAGCTTTAACATGGGTGTTTGTTTTTCAGATGCAAAAGTTGCAGTTTTTACTTTAGTGTCAAAGTTACTGTTAAAGGGAGTCTGATACTTTTATTTGAATCATTTGTTTAAAAAGTTACATACAGTAAGGGGAAAAAATGTATCCCCTTCTGATTTTGTACGTTTGCCCTCTGACAAAGAAATGATCAATCTATAAATTTAATTGTAGTTGTTTTTTTTGTTTTACAGTGAGACACAGAGTAACAAAAAAATCCAGAAAAATGCATTTAAAAAACTTATTTCACTTATTAAAATGCAAATCAATTTATAAGTATTTGATCCCCTATGAATCAGCAAGATTTCTGATTCCCTGGTGTCTTTTATACAGGTAACAAACTGAGATTAAGAGCACTCTCTTAAAGAGAGTGCTCGTAATCTCAGTTTGTTACCTGTATAAAAGACGAAAAGCAATCAATCAAGCAACTTCTAAACTCTCCACCATAGCCAAGACCAAAGAGCTGTCCAAGGATGTCAGGGACAAGATTGTAGACCTACACAAGGCTGGAATGTGCTACAAGACCATTGCCAAGCAGCTTGGTGAGAAGGTGACAACAGTTGGTGCGATTATTCACAAATGGAAGAAACACAATCTCAATCTCCCTCGGTCTGCGGCTCCATGCAAGATCTCACCTCGTGGAGTTTCAAATCAAGCATTTGTGGTTGAAAACATTTATACAATTTTTTTTTTTTTTTAAATGATTGATCGTTGTGCTGTAAAAGACCATTATTCTTCGGCTGGGATCGTGTAGAGTCCTTTGAAGCTGCAATGAAATTGCTATTTGGACCTTCAACCCATTGTTTCCCATTGAAGTCTAAAAATCCTGCAATACTTTTCTCAAAACCTTCTTTTTGAAAAACAGACATGAATATCTTGGATGACATGGGGGGGGGGGGTGAGTAAATGATCAGAATTTTTTTTATTCTGGAAGTGAACTAATCCTTTAAGACAGTGTATATAAAATGTTCAATGCATTCCTGTTTCAGTTCAGTTACAATATTTGGTATGTACATAGTTTTTGGAATCAAGAGTACAGCTCATACTTCATGTACTTGGCTGAATGTTTCCTCAGTAGCACATTGTAACTCATGTGCTTATAATTACAGTAACCGATCTGTTGCAATAACAGAAAGGATGAGAATCTACACTGATGAATTCACAGGGATGATTGAGCCTTTCTGTAGTCTTCAGCAAACAGGATGTGAGGTACAAAAAGTATCAGCTGCATTATACTGAGATATGAAAGGACTAAGAACCATATTGTTGTCTTAGCTTAGAATTCTGATCCACGTGGGTGGCAAAGAAAATCTTATTCTTGGCCTCAACAACTTATTAACCCTTGTGGGAGACTTGGTGTGTGTTCCGTGATACAGCAGCTCTGAAGATATATGTAATGCCGAACAGTACTTGCAGATTGATAACTTGAAGATCATGCAGGACATTGACATTTCTTGACTTTTTCAGTCTCAATTGCCCTTCACCAGGTGCTCAAGAGCAAAGAGGGAAGCGTAACTTAGTCACTCAGATGAACACTGATGCCCTTTTTCTTTCCTTAGCACAACATAAACACCAGTCTCAGGTTCCATGACTAGGATGGACAACAAGCCGCGCTTGATGGACTATAAAATGTTTTTCTCTTAATTCTGTGGTGTAACAATGTCCAGTGCGGAGAGAAGGGGAATTTTATTATTTTGTCATGGAAGAAATCATTGCCTGGGCTTGAATGGAGGCATGGAGACTGTATAGGCCTAAGTTGGCACTTTGTGACTGGAAACTTACCCAGCACAGACACTCTTCAGTAAGTTAAAGTTCAACTGAAGTTCACTGAATGACTGTTGAATGAGGTTAAGAAGGAGAAGATTTTCTGTGCTGTCTTATCCTAAACATATGAGTGAAAGAGACTTGTTGTAGCTTGTTGTAATTGTAAAGTCTCTTTAGATTGGTGACCTCAGTGCTTGGAGATCCCATATTGGGTTTGACAAAGAGTTGGCTATTCTGTAAAGGAATTTTAGTTTTTTTTTCTGTGGAACTCAAGAGATGTTCTGAAGACCAGTATTTGTTGGTACATTGAAAACCAATGGGGTCCAAAACTGTCTGGACAAAAACAGCCTCTTTTGTTGGACAAGAAAAAAGAAAGTCATCAGGTTTGAACCAAATTGAGGGTGAGTAAATGAAATGACAGATTTAATATTTTGGGGGGAATCTCTTTAATTTTGTGGTGTATCAGTGTCCGGTATGGAAAGAAGGGGAATTTTAATCTTTGGCATTGAGAAATTCATTGCCAATTTAGGCCTGCACTATATCCCCAGCCTCCATTCAGGCCTCAGCACTGTCTAAACATGCAGGATTTGAATCAGGCCTCCACATCGGCGGGAGGAAATCACCTGGAAAGCAAGCGTTCTGGCTGGCTGCTATCTACAACGGAGAATGAAAGTAAACAAGGATGATAGTCGACAGGAGAGGAAGGGAGAAAAAAAATCTAGATTTATCGCTTTCACCATTTCGCAGAAAACACAGGCCATCAAGATCTCTTTAGGAGGACGTGGGCTTGTAAAACAAGCGTTCTTTTATTTACATCTCTCGTTTTCTTATCTGTAATGTGGGTAGGTGCTCTAAGACGTTTCAGGGTTTCTGGGTTGAGCATTGAGAGCTACCCATCAAGTTGTCATGTCCAAAACTCCGTAACTTCTAAAAAGGCAGCAAAACTACTTCTGTCCAGGATCTACAGTGAGGAGAATTTTTTTTTACGTTTGGCCACTGACAAAGAAATGATCAGTCTATAATTTTAATGGTGGGTTTATTTGAACAAATGAGAGACCAAATAACACAAAATCTAGAAAAACACATTTCATTAAGTTATAAATTGTTTTGCATTTTAATGAGTGAAATAAGTTTTTGACCCCTTCGCAAAACATGACTCGGCAAAACCCTTATTGGCAATCACAGAGGTGAGACGTTTCTTGTACTGGTCACCAGGTTTGCACACATCTCAGGAGGTATTTTGTCCCACTCCTCTTTGCAGCTCCTCTCCAAGTCATTAAGGTTTTGAGGCTGACATTTGGCAACTGGAACCTTCAGCTCCCTCCACAGATTTTCTATGGGATTAAGGTCTGGAGACTGGCTAGGCCACTCTAGGACTTTAATGTGCTTCTTCTTGAGCCACTCCTTTGTACCCTTGGCTGCGTGTTTTGGGTCATACGCATCCACAACCCATTTTCAATGCCCTGGCCCAGACGGTACATGGCCCCATCAATTGTCCCTTTGATGTGGTGTAGTTGCCTTAGCAGAAAAACACCCCCAAAGGAAAATGTTTCCACCTCCATGTTTGACGGTGGGGATGGTGTTCTTGGTCATGGCCAGTAATCCTCCTCCTCCGAACATGGCAAGTTGAGTTGACCCCAAAGAGCTTGATTTTGGTCCACAACACTTTCACCTAGTTCCCCTCTAAATCATTCAGATGTTCATTGGCAAACTTCAGATGGGCTTGTACATGTGCTTTCTTGAGCAGGGGGACCTTGTGGGCACTGTAGGATTTCAGTCCTTTACAGCGTAGTGTGTAACCAATCCTGTGTAGGTCTGGGCTTATTCCTCACCATTCTCATGATCATTGAAATTCCACAAGGTGAGATCTTGCATGGAGCCCCAGACTGACGGAGACTGACAGTTATTTTGTCTTTCTTCCATTTGCGAATAATCGCACCAACTATTGTTGTCTTCTCACCAAGCTGCTTGGTAATGGTCTTGTAGCTCATTCCAGCCTTGTAGGTCTATAATCTTGTTCTTGACATCCTTGGACAACTCTTTGGTCTTGACCATGGTGGAGTGTTTGGAATCAGATAGATTGATTGCTTCTGTGGACAGGTGTCTTTTTTACAGGTAACAAGCTGAGACTCCCTTTAAGAGAGCTCTCCTCATCTCAGCTCGTTACCTGTTTACCTACTTTTTCTGGATTTTTTTTTTTTTTTTTTTTTTGTTATTGTGTCTCACTGTTAAATTAAACCTAGCATTAAAATTATAGACTGATCATTTTTTGTCAGTGGGCAAATGTACAAAATCAGCAGGTGATCAAATATTTTTTTTCCTGACTGTAGCAGGCTCTTAGTGGCAGGGGTGAGGCCGGACAGTCATTCCTTCATGCATATGCAAGCACATCCTGCTGAGAAAGAAGCTTGGCTGGGTGTCAGGCGAGCTCTACAATACCAGGAGGGTTACAAAATGGAACAGAGGGCCTCAGGAATGTTTGTTAAGATCTGAAGCACTGTTTACATTTCATTCACTTGCACAGCTGAAAAGTACATAGCTTTTTTTTTTTTTACCTTCCACTTCCACTGTCCTTGCCTTTTCTTTCTCTTTTGACTCTGCGAGGTGTATTCTGCCATTTGGTCAAAGAATGTGTACCAGAGGAAATTATGTGGTCTAATGGGATTATTAGCTGGTTTGTTCCAAAGGACACTTTCACACCAGTAGTGTGCAAGCAAGATCACCCACATGCAAGAGGTTTTCCTTAGACTGCCCATCTGACTGCCTATATAAGGGCTGGGTATAAAATATCGATTTGTCGATTTGAATTCTTTTTAATTTTTACAGAAAGATATTGATTCTTAAATCCCAAGAATCGATTAGTCTAGCCTGTTTCCAGTTAACGAATGGAATATTGTAGGGCACCTTACATCACACTTCGCAAAAAGCTTTGTGATTTGTTATGAAAGTGTCCGATTTTAAATTCTTTTTTTTTTTTTTTTTACTACAGTATTTAAACCATAAATGCAGTTTTTGGCACTGTTTAATGTGGAGTGACAGATCGCTGTCGCGCCTCAGGCTACATTTACACTAGTGCGTTTTACGTGCTGTTTACACTGGTGTGTGTTCTTTAAAACGCATACGTTTTCCTATGGTTATGCCTGTTGTTTACACTGTTTTAGCTTAAACTCTGGGGGTGCATTTCAGGCCCTGTTTACACTGTGTTTTCGTTTTAAAATGCATAAGTTTTGCTACGGTTACGCCTGTCGTTTACACTACTCTGTTTTCGACCCTTGAAAATGGAGACTTTTTTTACGCTACTGAAAACCATCCTAGTCTACACTGGCGTTTTCATTGTGTTTCAGAAACGGTCTCCGTCTACACTACACAACCAAAAATGCATGTCACATGACCATTTAGGCTGCATGCATACATCAAGGGTGTTTTACTTTTAAGAGAAGTAACCGTAATAAAATTGACTGTTATTCCTTGGGCTGTAAAAATAAAATGGAGTCTGCAGCGTTTTCAAAAGTCTTTGTTTAAAAAAAAAAAAACGCCAGAGTAGTGTAAATGACAGACGTAATGGTAGCAAAAGTAATGAGTTTCAAAACGAAAATGCACTAGTGTAAATGTAGCCTCAGTGTACCCTGTTGAAAAAAACAGCCTATGCTGGTTAGTTAGGTTTTGATGCTGGTTTAAGCTGGTCCTTTGCTGGTTTATGCTGGTCATTTGCTGGTTTATGCTGGTCATTTGCTGGTTTATGCTGGTCCTTGACCAGCACAAGACCAGCTAAGGACCAGCCTAAACCAGCATCAAAACTACCTAACCAGCATATGCTGTTTTTCACCAGGGTAAACAGACCAAAACGCAGACTTTTGAAAACAATGGCATTGCTGTCCACATTCATTCTGCATATACTTGATAACCGTGTTAACAAAAACATCATGCTCATTTCTTGTCTTATTTCAGAGTCTCATTAAAGAAAAGTAACCATTAAATTGCTAAGTAAATAATAATAATAATAATAATAATAACAGTATTTTCACACCCCAAGGAAAACAGTCAATTTTAGTAAGGTTACTTGTGAAATTAAAACACTCTTGATGTATGCAGCCTGAATGGTCATTTGATATGCTTTTTCAGTTGTGTAGTGTACACTGAGATCATTTCTGACAGATTTCCGAAACACAGTGAAAACGCCAGTGTAGATGAGGATCATTTCCATTTTAAAATGCCAGGACCTTAGTTCCAGAGAACCGGAAGAGCAAAGCGCAAGTCAGCTGATCATAATCTCTGCTTTGATACCAGTTTTAGTGCAAAACAAACATGAATAAACATCCAAAGGTATGTTAAAAGAAAGAGTACAACTTGCCGAAATCCATATCCTGTCTCATGTAATCGCTCAATCAATATTTCAACCGTGGAAAGGCGTCAGTATAACAACTTATAAACAATAAGCATAATGACACATTTACCTCAGAAAAAAAAAAAAAAACATATTCGGTGACCATAAACTCATTAGTCAGCTAGAAAAATTAACACTAGAAAGGAGCATTTTGCTAAATATATGCACCATATAACACATTCATTGTAATTGTTACTGCTCTTCAATGTTTAAGTTATGTTTGTATAAATCTGTCAAGTTTTTAACAGCCGCTTAAATGTTTTATTTAAAAAAACAAAAAACAAATTGCAGTAGAAATCTAATTATGTAACCATAACTTTGATTATTAAAATGTCATTGAAGCGTTTGTACACATTAGTTCATTTTAACCCTTAATATTATAATACCAACTGACTCTCGTGTTTTACAGCATTACTTGAGAATTTTTTTTTTCCTCTTGAGAAAATTTGTCATGTGCTGTACCCGAGATATATCCAAAATCTATATTAAATTTGAATCAATTCGATATATCACACATTTTAAGTCATCACGTTTAACGTGACCTCCATATTTATGTGAATTCATGGCTGCTTTCAGAGGAGGCTCTGTGAACAGTAGCCTTCCTGCTGAGATGAGCCTGATCCAGGTCAAGCTCTCATTCCTTAAATGGAGGACATTTCTTAGCTGCTTGTGGGGGAAATTGTCTGTCAGTGGGGGTTAGACTAGGATTTCTTGTTCCTCTCACAAACTGGCTTTTTTACTGCTGTCAAGAGGTTCCTCTTTGGTCATTGTTTATTGCCTTTGTTTAAATGGGCACCCAATTAGCACCGAGATGACAGCAGATCCCCACCAGTGCCTTTTAAGATGTAGTGGGCTTCCTGCTCGTAGAAGGACTCACACGCACACAAAGGCTGAAAATATCCCTGGCCTCACAGTCTTAACATCAGGCTGTGAATTATTATGAGTAAAACAGACGGATCTGTTTAGTTTTTTAAATGGAATGGAGTTATACCTGTCCTAAATCAAGGCCGGTTCTTCGCCAAGTGCCACTGGAACGGCTCCGATAAAAGCACAATACTCCCAAACACTGAGGTATTGCTGGAATTTGCACCTGTTGTGGGGCAAGCCATGTGATCTGTTTCAGTGTCCTAAAAGATGACCGCTGCTGGCCACGGCAGTGCAGTTCACATTTAGCAAGAAGTGATGAGTAGAAAATGGACCATTTGGTGTTTGACCATTGAGCATTTTTGATCTTCCATGGTGATCTTTGTGGCTTTACATTTTAGATATGAAAACTTAAAAAAAAAATAGTTCTTATTTCTTTTAAAACTTGTGTTTTGATCCGTACCAAAAATAACTCTTGCATATCAAAGATACAAATTTCGATTTTATTTTATCTGTTTATTATTTTTTATATTTACTTTAATACTTTATTTAAAACAAAAATAAACCTTCAACTTGTCGCATATTTTAAACATGCAATTATACATCAAAGGTACCAGTTTGTTTGTTTTTTCTCACATTAAATATTACAAATATGAACGTTTGTTTGTCTTTATCTTATGTATTTATTATTTCTTTAAAACATGCAATTTAACTATTAAAGATACTAAAGTTTTGGGTTCAGCTTATTTGTTTATTCATTGTAAATATTTTCTTATTTATTTTATTTATTTATAAATAAAGTTTTTGTTTAGCTTATTTTATTCATTCTATTTTATGAACATTTTATTTATTCATTCATTCATTTATTATATTTATTTGTATTTAAGTTAAAGATTAAAGTTTTTGTTCAGCTTATTTGTTTATTCAATGTATTAACAATATTTGTTTATTTATTTTTATTGTATTTATATTAGGTTTGTTCAGCTTATTTGTTTATTTGTATTTTTCTTATGAATGTTTATTTATTTGTTGCAAGTATACATTTAAATTGTATTGTAAATTGTAAGTTTTTTTATAAAATTTTATTTATATAAATATTTTAGTATTTATTTACTTCAATTTCACTATTAAAGGCAGTTTTTTGGTTCAGCTTTATTTATTTTCATTGTATTTATTTTCTTTCTTATAATGTTTTTGTTGAGCTTATTTGTTTATTCATTTCATTATCTGTATTTATTTATTTATTTTTATGTTAAAGATTATAGTTTTTCAGCTTATTTGTTTATTCATTGTATTTATTTTATCAATATTTAATTTTCATTGTATTTTCTTAGTTATTTCTTGTCATTTATTTATTTATTAATGATTAAAGAGTTTTTGTTCAGCTTATGTTTATTCATTGCATTTATTTTCATTATTTATTTTCTTATCATTATTTTTTTCTTGTCGGTATTTAGTAATTATATTATTTTCATTTCAATTGTTATTTTCATTTTATTTATTTATTTTTACACTAAAAATGAAAGTTTTTTTTGTTGAGCTTTTTTTGTTTTTTTCATTCATTTTATTATCAGCATTTATTATTTTCATTTTATTTATTTTTACACAAATAGTTGTTTAGATTTTGTTTATTTATCGTATTCATTTTCTTATCAATGTTTGTTTATTTTCATTGTATTTAGATTCGTTTTTTTGTTCAGCTTTATTTATTTTTAATTTATTATTACATTATTTTCAAATCTATACTTATTTATTATTTTTCAAGTTAATGATTAGTTTTTTTTGTTCAGCTTATTTATTTGTTGTATATCTTATCAATATTTATTCATTGTAAGTATACTTTTTCAATTTTATTTCTTTAAAATATGCAAGTTAAATGTTTAAAATTTATTTACTTTTTCAATTTAACTATTTAAGACAGGATTCAGCTTATTTGTTTATACACTATTGAATTTTTTTGTATTTAATACATGCAAGGTAAATATTAATTATTTATCTATTTATTTGTTCATTTAATTGTTAAATGATATTTGAGATTTTCGTTTTATTTATTTTTAATTGCATTTTAAATCAGTGCACCCCTTCATTTTTAGTTCAAAATCTTTTTTTCTTTTTATTTTGCTTGAAAGAATGTCATCAGCAGTTGCTATTATTTCACTTTCTTAACTAAACATACATTTTTCCACACGTTTTTGAGCTGACCAACCCCCTTACCATCATTTCATGTTATCTCGCACACACACACACACACACACACACACACACACACACTGTGACGAGGACCCTTAAACGTGGTCATTCTCAGCGCAGCAGCTGCGTCCATTCTCTGAGAGGCCTGGGCGCAGACGTCCTCTATTGTAGCACAGGGCCATAATGTCCCCTTTCAACTGCCCCCTTCATAAACAAGCCAGGTGTGAGCGCGGTGAGAGGGGAGGGAGGCAGAAAGCAGGAGGGCTTTGCTGGCACTCTCCACAGCTATTTTCATACGAATGCCCCCTCATGTTGGTAAGGAGAAGGAACTCATAAACATTATAAATAACGGGTGATGTGATAAAGCCCAGCACTTGAGCAGTTGTTGTTTAGCGGTAATGCTGTGTGGTAATTATTTCCTCTAAAAAAAAAAAGGAAGGGAGCCGGAGGCTAAATTAAAGAGTTCCCTTCTCTCATGCCAATCACAAATTGCCAGACTCTTGTCGCTTCCTCTACTTGAAGCCTGAAATTAGAATTAAAAAGCCACAGCCATTGGCGTCGTTTCCCACCACCCATGGATGCTTTCTCCACAAAGACAAATCTGCTTGTATTATATATCGTTTGTGCATTCTCTGCGTGTGAGGTCCAACCTATTTGCATAATTTATTATGTCAAGACTTATAGTATTGAGAATCATTTATAACTTTAATTCATATTCTAATAAGCTAATATTCCACAGGTTATAAATCTACACAAAAGAGTATTTATTTATTTATTTTTAATTACATTTATTTACTGTGTAACAATTTTTTCTATTCATATGAATGGTTTTATAATTGTTTATCATTTTTATTTGTGTATTTTATAATTTATTAACTATTTATTTAACATTTAAATCAGATTTATTCTAATTCTATTTTTTAATATTTTATTTAACTGGCTTGACTAAATTTATTGACTAACATTTTATTTACTCTTTTAGTGTTTATTTCTGTTCATTTAACTTTTAAATTATTTTTATTCTTTATTTAGATTGGTTTATTGAAAATTTATTTATTGATTTAATATTTTTACTTTTTTAATGTTTATTAACTTAATTTAACTTTTAATTTTTTTTATTCTTTATTTTATATTTAGTTTTTTTCTTGACTTGTTTAAAGTTTAACTATTTGTTTAGCTTTTAAATCACATTTATTCTAATTCTATTTTTTTTTTATTGACTGACTTTGTTTACTTGTTAGACTGACTAAATTAATTTAACTAAATTAATTAACATTTTATTTACTTTTTTAATATTTAGTTTATTTTTAACAACTTTTTCTTTGTTTACTAAAGTTTATTTGACTGGCTTTGTTTGCTTGTTTATTTGACTGACTAAATTTATTTATTGACTAATATTTTATTTACTCTTTTAATGTTTATCACTGTTTATTTAACTTTTAAATTATTTTTATTATTTAGTTTGGTTTATTGACAGTTTATATACTGATTTAATATTTTTACTTTGTAATGTTTATTAACTTTGTTTAACTTTACTTTTTTATTCTTTATTTTATATTTAGTTTTTTTTCTTGACTTGTTTAAAGTTTATTAACTATTTGTTTAACTTTTAAATCACATTTATTCTAATTATATATAGTTTATTTATTTATTGACTGACTTTGTTTACTTGTTAGACTAAATTAATTTATTTAACTAAATTAATTAACATTTTATTTACTTTTTAATATTTAATTTATTTTTTAACAACTTTTTCTTTATTTGTTTGCTAAAGTTTATTTGACTGGCTTTGTTTGCTTGTTTATTTGACTGACTAAATTTATTTATTGACTAATATTTTATTTACTTTTTTAATATTTAGTTTATTTTTTACCAACTTTCTTTACTTGTTTACTAAAGTTTAACTATTTATTTAACTTTTAAATCACATTTATTCTAATTCTATATTTTAATATTTTATTATTTGACTGGCTTTGTTTGCTTGTTTATTTGACTGACTAAATTTATTTATTGACTAACATTTTATTTACTTTTATTTTTTACTTTTACTTTTATATTTTTTTACCAACTTTCTTTACTTGTTTACTAAAGTTTAACTATTTATTTAACTTTTAAATCACATTTATTCAAATTCTATATTTTAATATTTATTTTATTATTTACCTTTCTTTGTTTGCTTGTTTATTAGACTGACTAAATTTATTTATTGACTAACATTTTATTTACTTTTATTTGACTGACTAAATTTATTTATTGACTAACATTTTATTTACTTTTTTTAATATTTAGTTTTTTTTTACCAACTTTCTTGTTTACTAAAGTTTAACTATTTATTTAACTTTTAAATCACATTTATTCTAATTCTATGTTTTAATATTTTATTATTTGACTGGCTTTGTTTGCTTGTTTATTTGACTGACTAAATTTATTTATTGACTAACATTTAATTTACTCTTTTATTGTTTATCACTGTTCATTTAACTTTTCAATTTTTGTATTCTTTATTTAGTTTGGTTTATTTACTGACTAAATGTATATATTTTTACTTTTTTAATGTTTATTAACTATTCGTTTGTTTATTAACTATTCGTTTAACTTTAAAAAAACATATTCTTTATTTTATATTTAGTTTTTTATTTTTCAAAATTTTCTTTACTTGTTTAAAGTTTATTAACTATTTGTTTAACTTTTAAATCGCATTTATTCTAATTATATATAGTTTATTTATTAACTGGCTTTGTTTACTTGTTTGACTGACTAAATTTATTTATTGACTAACATTTTATTTACTTTTTTATATTTAGTTTATTTTTTACAAACTTTTTTTTAAAACTATTTGTTTAACTTTTAAATCACATTTATTCTAATTCTATGTTTTAATATTTTATTATTTGACTGTCTTTATTTGCTTGTTTATTTGACTGACTAAATTTATTGACTAACATTTTATTTAGTCTTAAAGTTTATTAACTGTTCATTTAACTTTTAAATTATTTTTATTCTTTATTTTGTTTAGTTTATTTATTGACTGATTTTTTGGTACTTGTTTAAAATAGTTATTTAACATTTATTTATTTAACTTTTAAATAACATTCTAATTTTATATATTTTAATTTATTTTATTGACTGACTGCTTGTTTATTTAACTGACTAAATTTATATATTGATTAACATTTTATTTACTTTTGTAATGTTTATTAACTGTTTAAATTTTTACTTTTTTAATTTATTTTATATTTAGTTTGTTTACTTGTTTAAAGTGTATTAACTATTTGTTTACCCTTTAAATCACATTTATTCTAATTCTATGTTTTAATATTTATTTGATTATTAGACTTGCTTTGTTTGCTTGTTTATTTGACTGACTAAATTTATTGACTATCATTTTATTTACTCTTTTAATGTTTATTAACTGTTCATTTACCTTTTTAATTATTTTTATTTTTTATTTTGTTTAGTTTGTTTATTGGATAACTTTTTTGTATTTAAGTTAATTAACAATTGATTAAACTTTTAAATAGCATTCTAATTTAATGTTTTTTATTTATTTTATGCTTGTGCTTGTTTATTTGACTGACTAAATGTATATAATGATATTTTATTTACTTTTTTTAAAAAGTTAATTAACTATTCGTTTAACTTTTACATTTTTTAAATATTTTGTTTATTTTTTACTTTTTCTTGTTTACTAAAGTTTAATAACTATTTGTTTAACTTTAAAAATATACATTTATTCTAATTCTATAAATTGTAATATTTATTTATTGACTGACTTTTTATTTAAAGTTTCTTTACTTGTTTAATAAAGTGTATTAACTATTTAACTTCACATTTATTGTAGTTCTATATCTTATTTATTTATTTATTGACTAACTTTGTTTACTTGTTTATTTGACTGACTACATTTGTTTGACTAACATTTACTTATTTAATGTTAATTAACTATTCATTTAACTTTTAAAGAATTTTATTACTTATTTTTAGTATATTTATTGACTAACTTTTCATTTACTTGTTTAACAGTTTTAAACTATTTGTTTAACTTTTAAATCACTTTGATTCTAATTCTATATTTTTATATTATTTTATTAATTGACTAACTTTGTTTACTTGTTTATTTGACTGACTAAATTTAATTATATGCGTTTAAACATGGTTAGTTATAGTTTGTCCTTAGAGGTTTCACCTTTTATCTCATCTCCAGTCCTGAACTGCCCTGAACTGTGCTTTTGCTCATCAGCTGTTGGACCTCATTGATGCATTTAGCCGCCCTTTTCAAATCTTCTCCTTATCACTGCCCTAAGCAACCTTTAAGGTTGAGCGGGGGGTGAGCGTTATCAAGATAACTATCCACACCAAACATTAATTCTCTCTGTCAATGACCTGCTCGCGGCATGCTTTTAGGGATTATACTCAACCAGCCATTGCAGGATGTCGAAGTGCGGACAGGGCCTCCTCACATGAGGATTTGCCTTTTCTGTCTTGTTCCTGCTTTTCACCTCTGGGCCTGAGAGGATTAAACCGTGCTTCCGGACGCGGAGCATTATTTGTCTGGGATGAGAAGCCTAGAGGAAGTAGCCGGGATCTAGTGATCCCTAAAGACAGAAACATCCTATCAGATTTGATACAGTCTTGGAAACTAACTGATAAGTTTAGTGTTCGTTTCTGTGTAGGGCAAGTAAAAGTTCAAATGAAGTTCACAGAATGGTCCAGAAGACACATGATGGGGAGGATGTGGCCCTTGTTGAGTCTCTTTGCTATTGCTATTAATGAGTGTTTTCCTTGTGTGCAAATTGTCAACCAGAGCAGGTACAAATGCTTATGAATTCACACTTTTAAAGGAAAAGTGTAACTACAGTTAGAAATTAGTATGATACGTGACTAAACCATCTTAATGTGTTTTAAGGCCGGGACACACCAAGCCGACGATCGGCCGTCTGGCCTCGTCGGGCAGTTGGTTGGCGTCGGTGAAGCGCGTCGGTTCGGTGTGTTCCGCACGTCGGCTCTCAACGGCTTTTGTCCGGCTCGCGTCGGACAAAGTTTGCCCGATTCAATTCTGATTGTCAATTCTGATTCTGATTGTTGAATCGGCGTCGGGCTTGTCGGGGCCGTCTGGGAAAGAGAGCGCTCTGATTGGCTGTTCAGACATCGAATCAGAGCGCGTGGAGGACTTGAACGTGAAGTGACGTAACACGCAAAGGAAGGATTCAAGAGGGAACCGGTGTCATGAGAAATCCAGTCCCCACCCGGAATCGGGTCTCCATTAGGACCCAGAGTGATCTTATTGGTTCAATTGACTACTAATGGGTATTATTTTTAGCGCCTGATTACAATTCCTGCAAAATCACATTATATATAATATAGTTAGAGATGCGTTATAATGACCATTAATGTGTTTTAAATTGCATAGTAGAATTATGTTTTTAAAACATAATAGAACAGCATTTTACACTAGTTAATTATTCTCGTTTTCTGAATATACATTGACAATTAAAACCACTTAAAAATTGTTTTACTCATGCATTATTTATCAGACGTTATAGTGCTATATTTAAATACGTTTTTTTCCATAAAGAAATTATTGTGATTAATTACAAATTTACACGTTATTAAATTACTTTTTTATAGTATTAAACATCTACAATTATGTAATTATATGTATGTTGGTTTTTATAAAAATATAAAACATTTTTGATCAGGCATTACCGTCGGGATCCTAAAGGAGACCCGATTCTGGGGCGGACTCGATTTCTCACTACACCGGCTCACTGTCATTTCGCAATTCTCATTCATGCATATATTCACTCATACACATACATATAGGACACACAAACTATTAAGCCTGTTAACTTGAATTAATTGTAAGATTAAGGCTGCTGTCATTTTAATATGACTTATGAACAAGGTATAAAATTGTAAACAAATATATGAAAATGAATTGTGAACAAATATATGATTTAATGATATATTTGCTGTGTACACAACGTTTGTTATGTTTGAACGATAGAAATAGATATTACTGTTTGTATTTAAAGATGCCCTGTTGAAACTCCTTGTTGGGTCAATTTTTTTTTTACTAGTCTTGTTCTTCTGGGAGATATGAGGACCAGGTGATAATGTTAGTGCTAAGCATGCAAGTACAGGACACAATAAGCTTGGCAGACGGTAATGTCTGAATTTTTAAATGTGTGAATATTGGGTCTTTAGGGATAAGTGGCCATTTTACGCAGCAGTGTACTTTCATTGTTATGCAATGAATAGTTTTTTGGAAGAATAACGGCGATTACTGTTCACCCTAACGTGTATTGTGAGAGCTTGTTTGAAATGAAAATAACTTTGACTTTTAGAAAAAAAAAATTTGTCTGGTGTACTTTTAAGTCCTTTTTTATTATGTAAATAAATGCTAAACCAAGAGCTGACAGCGCCAGGGCCATTTGCAGATTGTCAGACATCTTCACAAAACCGAATATCTCTGTGGTGAGTGACGAAGTAAATGCTTCGGAAACGCTGATTTGTTTGCACAGGCAACACTACTTCAGGGTTCTCTTCTTGGAATGAAAATACAGACTACTGCCATCTGCAGGTACGCAACGGTATATCTCCTCATGCATACGCAGAAAGCACCTTCTAGTTTGTAGCAAAGACTATAGAATCATAGATATATATATAGAATGACTATATATATATATATATATATATATATATATATATATATATCTCATTCTATATATATCTATGTATAGAATACCCAAGACATGTCACTCGTATAGTTTTGAATGGGGAAAAATGCAACATTCATTATGGCCGCGAAGCCCCGCCTTCTTAGTGAAAGAACCAATCGTTGATTAGTAAAGTCAGCGCATCACTGCAGCTGCAGTTAGAAGTCCTGGTTGCTATAGAAACAGTCGGCGCTTCGACGTGCGCTCAGTACTGCGCATGCGCACTGGCTCATTTAACCGGAAAAATAAGCGTTTTTTTAACGTTATTGGAGCACAAGGAACAATATTTATGAGGCAGTTCTTGTTGGATTTCATTGGAGATTTAAAATATGAAATTTAATCGTAAGTTTGGTGAATAGTTTTGGAGAATTTGATGTTTCCCCATTTAAAGAGATAGGAGCTGCACTTGCCTGCCCAAGTAGCGTTTCAAAGATGGCCGCCGAGTGACATGACTTGCCTTAAAGGGACTTTGTAGTCGAGTGTTGTCAGTTCGGTGTGTTCGAGCTCAATTGCCCAGACGCCCACAGACGCAGCCGACTAGAGGCGACAAGATGGTCGGCTTTCGTTGCCGCTAGTTGGGTGGCGTCGGGTTGGTGTGTCCCAGGCTTTACATGAGAACAATAGGGACTCGAGCTTAGCAAAATTTGTAGTCAAAATACATTTGCATTTATTATAGAAACAATTCTGACCTTTTTTTCCCTGATATAGCAAGTTTACATCTTGCAATTCTGACTTTTCTCGAAGTTGCATAATTTGTTTCTCTTAATTGTAAAATATAAACTCACAATTCTAACTTTTCTTGAAATTGTGAAATATAAATTTGCAATTCTGACTTTTCTCATAATTGCGAGATATAAACTCTCAATTCAGAGTTTTTTTACTCAATTTCATGACATTAACGCGAATTGATTATTTTTTTTTTTTCAGAATTGTGAAAACTCAAATTCTGACTTTTTTTTTTTCTCGTAGTTGCGAAATATAAATTTGCAATTTCGACTTTTTCCTCCTAATTGTGAAATATAAACTTGCAATTTTTAGTTTTTTTTTTTTTTAGAAATGTGAAAAACTTGAATTCTGACTTTTTTCTCGGGATTGTAAAATATAAACTCACAATTGTGACACTTTTTTTTTCTCAGAATTGTAAAATATAAACTCACAATTTTTATATTTTTTCCTTAAAATTGTGAGAAACTTAATTCTCGCTTTTTCTAAAAAATGTGAAATAAACTGAATTCTGACTTTTCCCTCTGAATTTCGACTATAAACTCGGTATTTACTTTTTTCTTGTAATTGCGAAAACTCTCAATTCTGAACTTTTTGTTTTCAGGATTGTGAGAACCTTGCAATTTTTACTTTTTTTCTTTAGAACTGTGAAATAAACTTGAATTCTGACTTTTCTTGGATTTGTGAAATATAAATTTTTTTCTTCAGAATTGTGAAACAAAACTCAAATTCTGACTTTTTTTTCTCGCGTAGTTGCGAAATATAAATTTGCAATTTTGACTTTTTTTCCTCCAAATTGTGAAATATAAACTTGCAATTTTTATTTTTTTCTTCAGAAATGTGAAAAACTTGAATTGTGACTTTTTTTGTAAAATATAAACTCGCAATTCTGACTTTTATTATCGGAGTTGCAAAATATAAATTTGCAATTCTGACTTTTTTCCCATAATTGCAAAATATAAACTCGCACTTCTGACTTTTTTTTCTTGTAATTGCGAAATGTAAACTCGCAATCATGACTTTTTTTCTCAGAATTGTGAGAACCTCGCAATTCTGACTTTTTTTTTTTTAAATGTGCAATTTTTGCTTTTTTCTTCAGAAATGTGAAAAACTTGAATTCTGTCTTTTTTTCTCAGAATTGTGAAATATAAACTTGCATTTTGATTTTTTTTTTCTCAGAATTGCAACACATAAACTCACATTTATTACTTTTTCCTCAGAATTGCGTGATATAAACTCGCAGTTGCGAGAAACTCCCGCTTCTGATTTTTTTTTTTCTCAGAATTGCACATTTATATCTTGCAGTTGTGACTAACATGCAAATATGAGTTAAGTCAGAACTGTGAGATATAAATTCTGAGAATGTATTTTTTCCAACCCTCAGCACAAGCATGCTATTTTTTTTCTTAGAATTGCGTGATATTAAATTCTTTTTTACAGCTTTATTTATTAATTTAAATATGTATTATATAGTATAGCATAATACGTTGATATTATTTCTATGAATTCAGACAAAAAAATGGGCATGAAGATCTGTAACTCCTGCTTTTCATAAAATGCCAAAAGTCTTTTCTGTGGAAGGGAGTTCGGCAGGAGAGGAAATTTATAAAAAAAAAAATTAATGGAAATGTGGGCCACCAGTCCTGAATCCATTAGTCTGCTGTCAGGCCTGATAACCTGCTAATATATGACTCCACATAAAAACAAAAGAGTAAAGCTGTAGAAATTTAATGTTGATCTTCCCACTTCTCTCTTGTCGCCTCTCTAAGGATATGATTTTAAATTTTCATCTGTCTCAATTTGTGCTCTTGCAGTCTGGTTTTCAGCTGAACCCCACAAACGGCGCCAGAAATCAGATCGAGACTGTCGTTTTATATTCAAGCAAGCTTAATCAAATCATATTGACTCCATTTTTCTTTTGGATTTGGAGTACAAGTGGCATGTAATGCGGTTTATCGAATTAATAGATTCCTTAGTATATCTAAATCTTTGGCCTTCCACTTCCTAATAATGGTATTGACTTTGTGACTGTTCATAGTGGTTTATAGTGAAAAATAGAAATATTTAATATGTATTTGACCTAGATTTTGTTGTCTCATTCCTAGAGTCTTAGAGGATGGGAGTTTTCTTGTCCTAGAGGAATTCCTTTCTGTCTTCCGCCCTTCACTCTGACAATGCAGCGATTCAAAGCCTGTTTCATTGGAGATAGTGGTTCACACTAATGACCCTTGCTTGAGGTGCCTTTTCTGCAGTGGAAGAATGCTGCCGAATCTTTCTCTGTCTCTCTCGCAGCTGCTTCCCATCTGCTATATATGCAAGATTCGTATCGCTTTATTCTTACATGTGGGGCTCCCATGGGCTAATAATTTACACATGCTGTCATGCCACACTGTGCTTTACTGTTTCTCGAGCGCTGAGATGCTGAGCAGTGACAGAGCCCGAGGGGACTGGGGGATCTTGGGATTCCTGAGTGCCACTAAGCATGCTAGGGGTTTACAAACCCCTGGACAGTCTGGACGACAGCCTGTCCCTTTCACCCAATACATCACTGTCGTCATTCATCAAGACGACTTGGGCTTTGGAAGGTGAATCCACCTGATCCAAAGCCCTACAGCAAAGCGATAGGAGGAATGTTAAACAGATAATAGCTAACTGACTTCACCCATGAAGTACGCCATGGGTTTGATTTTTATAGCATATAGCCATTTATAGCCGTATTTTTTATTGAAAATAACCGCAATGGGTCATTTAGGGCTCTATGATTTCCGCAATGCGGAAAACGCGGAATCCAGTCATTAAAACGGAATTCGCTGTATACCACGGAATGTCACAGAATTTGGATTGATACATCAGAAGTAGCTCAGTATGCTTAAATCAAAACATGATTTTGACTAGTGTCTCTGAATATTAAAAAACACTATTTAAATATGAATCCTGCGTGTCTGTGTGTGAATGAATGGCGCAGACGTGCGGTTTTGTTTACTACGCACATACTGAAACGCGTGTGACTTTGGTGTTTTCAGCCTCTGCTTCCTCAATATAGGAGTACATGAACACACAAACATAACCTCTAGAACTGCCCTAAGAGTCAATTCATGTGCATTTTACAGTTTCTTTTGTTTGTCTCACATACAAACAAAAACCTAAAGGTCTTTACAGCAACCAGTCAAAATAAAAGTTTGGTTTAACTTGAAGAAACCATGACAGAAATATTACCTAATGATACTGATAAATGGTACTGCTACAAATAAATAAAATCATTAATAATGCCTTTTTTTTTTAATAAGATAATGTATTATTTTTTTAAAAATCTATTAACCAGAATTTATTTTGCAGAAAAAAATGTAAATACACAACACAGTATTTCTGGGGGATGATAATAATTATATATTATTATATATTATCATCCCCCAGAAATACTGTGTTGTGTGTTTACTTTTTTTTTTTTTTTTTTTGTGCAAAATAAATATTTTTTATTGTGGGGGAAGATAAATAAAATCAGAAGACAAATAAAATCGATTAAAATTGGATTTAAAAACAATTGCATGATATAAAATCGAGTTTTGACTTATTCTCAGAATTGCATGATAAAACTTGCAAATTTTTTCTCATAATTGTAAAATATATTTTTCTTGGAAATTGCATGATATAAACTTAAATCCTAAACCTTTCCTCAGAATTGCATGATATAAACTCGCTATTCATTTTTTTTTTCTCGTAATTATAAAATATAAACTCACAATTCTGACTTTTTTCTCAGAATTGCATGATATAAACTTGAATCCTGACCTTTTCTCAGAATCGCATGATATAAACTCAAATTCTGACTTCCTCAGAATTTTGAAATATAAACTGCAATTCTGACTTTTTTTTTTCAGAATTGCTTAATATAAATCACAATTCTGACTTTTTCAAAAACTTGAAATTTAAACTCACAATTCTAATTTTTTTTTTTTCAGAATTGCATGATATAAACTCGAATTCTGACTTTTTCTTAATTGCATGATATAAACTCACAGTTCTGACTTTTTTTCATAATTGTGAAATATAAACTCAGAGTTCTGACTTTTTTTCCCAGAAGTGCCTGATGTAAATTTCTAAATTATTTATATATTTATTTTACATAAAATCAATTAATTAGAGATGGTTTTTAATACATATTTAATGAAACCATTAAAATTGAATTCAGAAAATCAATGGAAAACAGAATTTGGTAAAAATAAAAATGTAAGTTTAGTCAAATTACTTTTAGTAGATTGTTGGTTAATGTTGTAAGTTTCATGGTTTCAAATTATTAGACATGCTATTTGATTATAAAAATTTTATTTAAGACACAGTCTAGAAAAATTTAAACTGGAAAAAAAAAGAATCCAGAAAAATTAAAACTGAAAAACGTAATTTGAGAAAAAATAAATAAATACACCAATTCATGGGGCCCTACTCATTTAGCCTGCTGAATTGGCAGTATGATTAGAGTAAAATCACTGCTTTACATGTCTTTGCTGCGCTAATGTGTTTCAGAAATGCTAATGTACGTAACCATGCAGAAGTTTTCTGACCCAGCGTGACTGAGGGGCCCATATTGCGGATCCAGATGATGGTTCTGATAAAGACTACAGAGGAAATGACTTTTATATTCGGTTTCAAGCTTGACGGGCAATGAGGGCCTATGAAACCAATACACCGTTTGAAGTGTCAATAAGTGAGTCAATAAGTCGCCCGGCGCGCTCTTTCCCTGATTGCACATGGCAGCCGTGTAGCCTAGCAGCTAAAGTAACACTCTCTTCTGACAGTTGTTTCAGCTTAAACCTGAAAATGGTTATTGCTTGGGATCTGGAGGCATTTATAAATACTTTCGTCCAAGAAAGTGCTTGACAACGCTCTTAATTTTTCTGGCAAAAGGAACCGCGGAGCGGTCAGTCTGGGACATGTGCGGGCAATTAGCTTGAAGTTAGCATCCCCTAATCTGAAACACAGGATTGTTTTGTCAAGAAATAAAAGTACACTGCATATTAACTAAGCAGTGATAGGGCTCTAAAAAAATGTTCCTTACATTAGCAGGCCTGTTGTTGGTAATTATTCTATCCAGTGAGGCATGAATCCCCCTCCGCTCAGCAAAAATGATTGAGATGGATATGCAAATAGTGGTTTGATGTCATTTTGACAGTGTGTAAACACACTTTGCAATAATAGGGTGAAATTACTCTGATTTAAGTTTCAATAATTGAGGTTCCACCCCATAGTTATTGGTTGATTAGAGCCAGTGACACTTGACACTTGTCTGTATAGTGATAATTGCGTTAACTAGCAACCTGCTTTGATGTCGAATCTCAAAGAACGGTGCTGACGAGCCTGACAATGGTGACCGCTGTCTGGGAAATCAAAGTGGTGCAATTAGTTCGCAATTAGCTTACTGGTTTACCTTTTGATCTGTGTGATGTTCTCCTCTGATGAATAGCATTCAGAGTTTTGGTGCATCCAAAGTGAAAACTGTTTTCCCTTTGGGGATATGTTCTGCCTTTGACACCTTAGCCGTTTCACATACTTTGGCGATAAAGATGTGGATATTTCAGGATAGTGATAGGGTTATTTGCTGAGATCAGAGCATGCTTGAGGTCAAAGCATCAGGCAGCTGACTCTATAAAGTCTTTGATCTGGAGCGCGGCTGCATTGCACGCGTGCTTTTGGCACTCGGGACCGTGGAAGACAACACCACGAATGTCATTTATGTTTGGAGCTTGTTCACGCTCTCTCTCTGTGCCCCCCCTTGGCCCAAAGACACCAAATCTCATCCAAGCATAATGAATGAGACAAATGAACCAAGTAGGCCCCCTCTAGTTGATATACGCACACACAAGGTTCTTGCTGCACCTGTGAGCCTCATTTGAGATTGTAGATGGGAGAGCGCTCTTGCAGGGGTTAATTCAGTGTCCCTCTTTTGTGAGTTGGGAGGGGGACTTTTTTGGTTTTGCTCTGGACAGCATAAGTGACCTCCTGCAGGGTCTTTAGGCTTATCTGACAAGAGAACAGTGTCCTATCTAGAGGCCTCAAACATGAAATCCCAAAGATTTTTAAAGGGATATTTCATGCAGAAATGAAAATTTTGTTTTCCAAAGATGAACAAAGGTCTTACAGGTGTAAGACCTTTGTCCATCTTTGGAAAACAAATTAAGATGTTTTTGATGAATTCCGAGAGCTTTCTGACCCTCAGTAAACAGTGACGCAACTGACACGTTCAAGGCCCAGAAAGGTGGTAAGGACATTGTTAAAATCGTCAATGTGAGATCAATGGTTTAACCTTATTGTTATGAAGCTACAAGAATGCTTTTTGTACTCAAAGAAAACTAAAATATCCACTTTATTCATCAGTTTCTTCTCTTCCGTGTCAGTCTTTGACGTACATTCACTAGAGTACAATGGCACATATTATATTTTGCAAGATACTTAAAGTTTCCTTAAGATTTGTGCTGGGAGTTTAGTTGTCTTGGGGAACAAAAAGCATGGAAAGCCAACTTTTTGAAGACCATACTTGCACTGTATGGGTTAAATGCACTGAATGGGTTTAATGTTGGATTAAAAACAACCATTTCTGGGTGATTTTGGCAACCCAGCGCTGCGTAAATATTGAAACACATGCTGGGTTATTGTTGGGTTTTATACATAAACCCATATGCTGGGTTGTTTTTTGATATAGTGCTGGGTCAGTTAAACTATTAAAGGTGTATATGTGTGTATATATATGTGTATATATATATATACACATACATACATACATACATACAGCTTTACCTTGTGCCATCTTGTCTGTTGTACATTTAGCCTAAGTTTCAACCCATCAAATGCGTAGTGCTGCAACAATGAAGAACACAGTAACATTGTTGCATAACAGTGAAGTCACATTGTGCTTCAGCCCTGGTTGTGCATTCGTTTGGCAGGAAGTGAAACTTCCATGGTGGCGCTGTCGTGTCGTTTGCTTTGAGTGCAGATTAATGCTACGCTTGTAGAAGGCTAACATTCCAAGCAGACTTTAGCTGCGATGTACATTTAAACAGAAAAAGGAAAAATGTAAGAATACAGATGGTTTTCTATTTATACAATGAGAATTTGAAAGTTATACGACATATACAGTTTTATCCATTTATCAAAGACGTCCTAACATTGGGTTACACTATTGTATTGACAGTAAAAATTACACAGCTGCTGAGTTACAAAAAAACTACCTAGCAGCTGGGTAAAAAAAAAAAAATTATAAAAATAACTTAATAAAAATGGCCCAACAGGTTGAACCCAGCATTTGGTTTAAGTAAAAAAATAAATAAATACTTCAGCATTTTTAAGAGTGCAGAAAAAAAAAAATGTAAAACTAACCCAATAAAATGATCCAACAGGCTAAACCTAGCATTTGGGTTTAAAAAAAGAAATAACCCAACATTTTTAGAGAGCAAAAAAAATAAATTAAAAAAAACTACCCAGCACCTGGGTAAAAAAAAAAAAGTTAAAACAACCCCAATAAAATGACCCAACAGGTTGAACCCAGCATTAAAAAATAACCCAACATTTTTTTTAGTGAGCAGAAAAACTACCCAGCACCTGGGAAAAAATATTAAAACTAATCCAATAAAATGACCCAACAGGTTGAACCCAGCATTTGGGTTAAAAAAATAAAAAAATAACCCAGCATTTTTTAGAGAGCAGAAAAACTACCCAGCACCTAGGTAAAAATATTAAAACTAATCCAATAAAATTACCCAACAGGTTGAACCCACGTTTGGGTAAAACAAATAACCCAGCATTTTAGAGAGCAGAAAAACTACCCAACACGTGGGTAAACATATTCAAAATAAACCAATAAAATGACCCAGCATTTGGGTTAAAAAAAAAAAAAAAACAGAATTTTTTTTTTTTTAGATTACAGAAAAACCCAGCACCTGGGGTTAAAATATGAAAAACAATCCAAAAAAAATTACCCAACAGGTTGAACCCAACATTTGGCTTAAAAAATAACCCAGCATTTTTTAGAGTGCAGAAACAATACCCAGCACCTGAGTAAAAATGGCAAAACTAGTTTGAGAAACCCAACAACTTTTTGAAGACTATACCTACTTTTACAATAAGAGAAATTTATTCTAAGTGATCAGTGAATCCACTGAAGAACAGTGTTGTTTGCCACTTCTCTTCCTCAAAGGCTTTTACAAAATATCTAGGGGTGGGGGTTGGGGGGCTTGCTTTGGGGTTTGAGGTGCGGCATGTACTAAGTGTGTAGTTGTAAGGGGGTGGGTCACACTTTGTGAATTCAGTCAATCTAATTTGAGCTCTTCCCCTGAAGCCCTCATCCCATTCCCCTTTTTTTCCAATCCTCATGTGAACCAAGACCGGGGGTTTCTTGTGCCCCTGATGAAAATAGCCTTTGTTGCTCTTAATCTAATATCCTGAGCATTTAAACAGCAGTGAAAACGAGAATCTTGCTAAAATGCTGGAAGTATCTTTTTTCACCCAGTAGTTCCGCTGAATGCGCCAGCCGGAAAATGGATCAGAGCGAGTCTCAACAGCATGCGAATGGCGTTTAGATGTGATGAATGCTTTTGCTAGAAGTTTGTGTCCGGTTGCATAGGAAACACTTTAAAAACGAGACTCTGTTTGATTACACGCTTGATGTAAGTGGTCTCAAACCTGAGTCACCCTGTTCTTTCCACTGTTTTGCTGGATCTTATCAACTCTTCCAGCCTCTCCTGAAACTCATCAGTCTAGTTCCTCTTTCAGATTGACAGCATTAGCATAGGAAAGGTGAAACAGATCTTGTATTAAAGGATAGGCCTATAGGACCTGCTAGTCTTCTGTGTGGCTACCTGAGTAGGGCACGTGATGACGAGCTTGCTGTGTTTGTTTGATTTGGAGCTTTTGAGGGGCTTGTCGCGAGTGAAGATTGATCAGTGTTTGAGTTTGGTCTGGACTAACTGAAACTTTTACCAGGTGTGAAAGCAGCTTTTAAGAATGCTAATAGGTCACTTAGCAGCCTTATTTTTTATTTCCTCAACTGATGAACTTAGTTGCTAAGATAGCGCCAAACTAGGGTTAGCATGTTTATTGAGCTGCAGTTTGATAAAAGACAAACCATTTTCTGTTGACGTTCTGCTAATATGAGGATAAAATGATTGACTTTTCATTGTCAGTGTGTGCACCAAAAGTCTTTGGGATACAAAGGGTCAATGGCTTTGTCTTATTTTATCCAATGATTTATTCAAAAATACATTCAAATTGCAGTGCATATATACAAATATGTTTTGTTTTGGAATTGAGTTAAAATGAAAATAAAAAAAATAATAATAATATAACAAAATAAAATAAAAATAAATGTAATCAAATAAAATTGAAAAAAAAAATACAATAAAACAGAATTAAATAAAAGACAAGACAATAAAATAAAATAAAAAAATTAATGTAAAACAATACACCAAAAATAAATTAAAAAATACTATAAAATAAAAAAAAGAAGAAATGCAATAAAATAAGATAAAACATAATAAAAAATACAATAAAACAAAATTCCATAATATAAATACAATACAATTAAAAAATTATAATACAAATACACTAAAATAAAATGTAATATAAAATACAGTAAAATAAAAATAACATACAATTAAAACATTTTATTAGATTAAATAAAAAATATAAAAAAATAAAGAGATGCAATGCAATAAAATAAAAATACAATAAAATAAATAAAAAATAAAATAAGAAATAAAAAAACCCAATAAAATTAGAAATAAAATAAAATAAAAAATAAAAATACATGTCCTGATATAATGAAGGAAAAAATAGCTTTATTAAGGTTATAATGTAGTAATATTTGGCAAATATTGTAGGCAAGATTATTTCAAGTTGTTAAGACTGCAATATAATAAAATACATAGATGCATGTATTTAACTTGTTTACATCACTTTTTTAAGTTAAGCATTTTCAAAACCAACACCAATAAAAAGATTACATTTCTAAGAATCTAGCACATGTGTAATATAAATATTATTTTTTTATTTTCTATCTTAGACACTCTTATTTGCCATTTATCCCTAAATCAAAAGTTTCCCTAAACTAAAATTCAACAGAAAATAAGCTAATACCACTGTATATTTAGTCTAGTTACAGATAAATTACTGCAAAGCTATTTAATTCCAGTACAGCATTACAAATGCCAGTAGGTAAAATGAATGAAACTAAACGGCGCTAATGGTCCTGGCTCAGTCTCTTATCTCTGGAAAATCTCTTTCTTGCTTAACTTAAGGCAATAGATTGCAAAGGACAGGAATGCTGCCGAGACAGCTGAAGATTTATAACAGGGAGGTGTGAGTTGGGCAGATATCACACTGTAGTGCAAACGGCAGTGCATTGTAGTCTACGCAAGACTGACTTTCTTGAACTGACCACACTTTCTTTCTTTCTTTTTGTTTTTTTAAACACTTGACTTTAGAGGAAACTACATTACGACTATAAGCATGAGTGGGATTTGAGGATCCCCAGGCTGCTTCCACGGGATTCCTGTGAGCTACAAGTGGCAACATAAATGTTCAGAGCCGTGCTGCCCTCCCCTCCCTTTCTCATTCGCATTCTCAATCCCCTCCCTCCTCTTCTCCTCTCCTCCCTCTCTCTCTCTCTAAATCTCAGGTTACCGTGGCTGGAGTTTTTAGACATCTCTGACTAGTGTTTCCCTTATGTCCTTGTCCCTGCCTCCAGCCTGGGAAGAGCCACCCAGTACCCTCTCTGATTGGACTGGGTAGTTTGTCTTGACGCACCACTGTGCTGAGTGCTGGAGGACGTGTTTCAACAGATGGTTGGGGTTAGTGTGTGTCATCACATTGGAGAACGGATTAGAGGAGGAAGGTTGTCTTCCAGGAGCAGTGTGGTCCCCACAAACACTCTCTGAGGAGCTCAAGAGCGAACAACCCACAGCCAGAGAGATCAACTCCATGAGCAAGACTGACATTCAGGTAGTAACACTTCTGATTCTCACTCTCTCCAACCAGTTTGTCTTTCCTCTGAGGGTTTGGGATTTTTAGTTTAGGTGTATTAAATGTTTTTGGCTAGTCTCTCATCTGCAGCTGAAGTGCTGTCAGGTTTGGGAGTCAGTGAGAGAGATTTCTCAATGAGAGATTGCTTCTGAATGACTGGACTAGCATCTTTTATTGAACAATCTAATTGGATTTTGATTTCATGGAGATGGCATAGATATAGTATCACGTTTAAACTGTTCCAGTTATAAATTCTCTTAAAGTTCTCTCAAGTTTAATGCCTTTGAACGGCATCAGTCATGGCTTGCATTAAGTTGCCGCTGTCTTCATTCTCAACAAATGTGGCATTACGAACATCTCCTGGACCAGGTTGCAACATATGCAAACCGAGAAGTGACTCGTGCCACAAGTTTCACTCAACTCTAGTCAAGCAAAAAAAAGTAGACCTGCCAATGAAGTGCTAGATGTCTAGCATTAATATGTTGCTGCCGGGCATGAATACAGCGTGAGGTGTTTGCTGAGGGGACTGTACAGCTGTAGGGGCGAGGGGAGCAGAAGAATGATGCCAGGAATGCCACAAAGACAGAGTTGTGTGAATGATGTTTATTTACACGCATTAATCATCCATGTCAACATCACTCACTCACTCACACGCTGAAATTCATTTGAGAAAACCACAAATACATCAGCACCAGTGTTGAGATTTTACAATGAAGCCAGTCATTACCAGTGACGACTGTGGGATTATGACAGGACGTGAGTTTAGAAAGTCATTTCTTCTCGTTCGGCGTGTTTTCGTTTCTGTGCATGTACAGTTATGCCTTATTAGTTGTTGTTTTTTTTTTTTGTTGTTTTTTTTGCTTTAACTTCATTAGCGTTTGAAAAATCGTTTGCCTTTTGTTGAATCAATTTAACGCACAAGCGGATTTGATTTAAGGCGAGGTTAAAAATTACCTTGCTTAATCAGTCTTGATGGGTCGCGTTAGTAGCCAAAACTGCTTTTCAGTGCGTCTTTCTTTTACTTGAGCCCGTGTTGTAGCTCTGAGATCTGAACTAAAGTCTGTTTATGGTCGCAAACTCTTTAGTTTGAAAGCAGACAAAATGCTTGACCTGTCCGTTCTTTGTGAACAGATTCATGCCGTAAACTTGTCACTTCTTCATCAATCACTTGCTCTAGGTGCAATTATTTTTGAGTATATGTGACCCTGAACCACAACCAGTTATAAGGGTAAATTTTTTTGAAATTTTGAGATTTATACATCATCTGAAAGCAGAATAAATAAGCTTTCCGTTGATGTATGGTTTGGACGAAATTTGGCCGAGATGCAACTATTTGACAGTCTGCAATCTGAGGGTACAAAAAAAATCCAAAAACTGAGAGAATCAGCTTTAAAGTTGTCCAAATGAAGTAGCAATGCATATTACTAATCAAAAATTAAGTTTTGATATATTCATGGTAAGATGTTTACAAAATCTCTTCATGGAACATGATATTTACTTTGCATTAAAGGAAAATTAATCATTTTGACCCAAACATAGTATTTTCGGCTATTGCTGCAAATATACCCGTGCTACTTAAGATTGGTTTTGTGGTCCAGGGTCACATATGAGTCTGTTTTTCATTTCCATGCACTGTTTTAAGTGAACTGTACAGTCAAAAAGGAAAGTTGTCAATTACTCATCTGCTTGTTGTTTTAAACCTGTATGAAGGAAATCTGTTGAATGTTCTGGCCACTCTTTTTCACTAGGAAAGTGCATCTGGCACTGTCAAGCTCTAAAATAACAAAACAGTCTACTGAAGTCAGCTTTGTCTGATGAACGGACCAAACTTTTGGAGCTTGACAGCTCGGATTTCTATTTACTATCTTTATTTGAACACGAATAGAGAAATACTTCATATTTCTTTTTCATATAACAAATGACAAATGTGTTTGGGATGCCTTAAGGGTGAATAAATAATGACAGAATTTTCATATTTGAGTAAACAGATACATGGATCCTGATCCCCGCATCTTTTCGAGATTGCTGTGGTTTTGTGTCAAAGTCTAAACAGTCGCTGCAGCTGTTGCGAATAATTTGCAGTTCAAGATTTGGATCTGCCAACACTAATATTGTTTCAGTAGCTGTTCGGTCTTTTGGAGCATTTGACCGTGGATCAGCTGTACTGTGAGAGTGGGTCCATAAGAGAGCATGAACTCTAAGCTGTGCGTGTGTGTGTGTGAGAGAGAGAGAGAGAGAGAGAGAGAGGGAACAAATACAGGAGTATGTTTTGTAATTTTGAATTTAGATTTTAGTCTTATTGTCATACTCTGTGATTTAATATCCTGTATGGCTTTTCCGTTTTCCTAAGGCTTTGAACATGTGTTAAGTATTTAACCCCCTGCCATTCGGGTTCACTTACCAACTCAAATCAAAAGCAGCGGGAACCCTCTTGCCGCTGCGAAGCGTGGCTCTTGTGCTGTTTATAAAATGCCTCTTTGCTTTTAACTAGTTGCATATATTCGCTGACGTTAAATCAAACAATTCACAGTTGCCAGTGTGCTGGACATTTAACAGCCTGTATGAACGGTCCTTTCTGTCAAGTGCTGGAAAAATGGCAGCATGTGGAGGTGGCCACCAGTGCCAGCTGTTCCCAGGATCCTCTGAGGAGCACCATTGTGTTAGTCACACAGCCATTCCCACCACATGGACATTAAAAGTTTTGTTTAGATAGGCAGCGAGAGAGGAAATTGAGCCACACTGTGTAGTAGCTGTTTATCTCAGCTTAATAATAGTGTTCCTGCAGGAAGTGAGGTGGATATTTGAAAGGGAAGGGTGGGTGACAGCATAGCTGTAATTGAGAGTTGACAGTGTGTGGTGTTGTCTTGCTTATCTGCAGCTCATAGTCCTATTTTATGGTCTATTGTTTATAATTTCACTGTGAATATCATTGATATTTCTTTATAGAGGGCAGTCATGATGTTTGCATGATCGTTTCTGCTCGGACTCATAAGAAACACTAACAGAATGAGCTCTCAATAGCGCCCCCAAGTGTTTAAACAGCGTCACTTTGATCCATCAGGGTCAAAGTAGGCAAATCCATTTTGGGTTGCCTAGATTGGCCAGCTTTGGGGAATCTCTAGGTCAGGTCTGTTCAAATGTTTAGCTCCAACTTGCCTCAACACACCTGCCTAGAAGTTTCTAGTATGCCTAGCGAGAGCTGGATCAGCTGGTTCAGACTGGACACCCTTGCTCTAGGCAAAAAGGACAGTTCTCTAAGTGCCTTTCAAGAACTTGAGGTTGCCAGTGGTTCTTCTAGTAAGAACTTGAATATTATAAAGGTTCCTCTAGTAACTCCATCATAAAAGGTTTTATGACACTTGAAATTGTATTTTGAGGCAACTTCAAAAGGTGTCTAGGGGTTCTCAAAGATTCGAGGAACTCCAAATGGTGTCTCCATATGTTTCACTTTTACAATGATTCCCTTTCTAATAAGTCAGAGATGCTAATAAGTTGCACTTAAGTGTTAACTGTTAGACATCTACTTGAACCCATTGGGGTCTTCAACATTGGTAAGATAATGGAGCCAGTCATCATTGATCTTCTTTGTTCACACTGTAGCTGCTTAACAGAAGTTGAGGTTGTTTTTGGCTTGTTCAAAGAATGGACAGTGTTGGGGACCTTCGGAACACTCAGGACTGGAGAATTCATTGTGGAGGATTGGGCTGGACTAGCCTGGTCTGAAGGGAAGTTTTAGGGCATTTCAAGAACTTGTAAGAACTTGAGGATGTCAGTGGTTCCTCTAGTAAGAACTTGAAGATGGTTCTTCTAGTAACACCATCATAAAATAGGGTTTATGGCACTTGAATTTGTATTTTGAGGCATCTTCAGAAGATATCTAGGGGTTTTCAAAGATTCTGGCAATGTCACAATCTAAGGAACTCCAAATGGTGTCTCCATATGTTTTACTTTTACAATGATGCCCTCTTCAATAAGTCAGAGATGCTAATAAGTTCTAGACTTAGGTGTTAACTGTTAGACACCTACTTGAACCCCTTGGGGTCATTATAATTGGTAAAGAAACGGAGCTGGTCATTATTAAACCTTGTTCAGATTGTAGCTGGTTAACAAGAGTAGAGGAACAAGTGTTTTGTTGTTTTTGGCTTGTCCAGTAAATGGACAGGTTATAGATCTTCGGAACACTCAGAACTGGGTGGCTCTGGAGGATTCATTGTGGAGGATTGTGATGGACTAGCCAGGTCTGAAGGAAGTTAGAGCCTTTCAGGTTTGTAAGTGGAAGTTGAAAGAGCCTAGGAGTAGCTCAGTGGAGGTCAGAGGGTCCAACCACCATTGTGCCGTCCTCAATCATCCCTTACACATTTTCTCACACACATGCTAGTGGTCATGTTGAATGCTGCTACAGCATGCAATCTCACACAAACTTGCTTGTTCTTACCTGCCTACGGATGGCATTGACCATACCATGTCAGTTTCGCTGTACGGTGTTGTAGAGAATAGCCAATCCTATTTAAGGTTGAAAGAAAAAGAGCCTTCCTGTATCACATGCAATTAAGCAGCCGTCAGGATGCATTGGAGTGAAGGAGGCTCAAAAAGGTGGTGTGGCCAGGGGGTGATGCTTTTATCCTCCACTAATTCAGAATAGAAATAGAGAACCAACTGGGGGGAAAGAATAGGCATGCAGCTCTGCCGACAGCTCACCTAATAAAAGACAGCATGCGACGCTTTCAGAAACGTAACCTCCCACCCTTCCTGTTTAATTTTTTTTTAGTTCAACTGCTGCAGGAATGAATTGAGTAGGTCCATAACGGCCTCTTTCGGATATGACAGCTCTAAGCATGCAACGTATCCAGACTCAAGCGTATTCTGTTGCTGAACAACTTGGATTTGCTTTCATGTCTCTTTCTCGTCTTTACCATGGGGATATGAGTCTGACCTCTGCTGTGGCTTGCTCTTGAGTGGAATGCCTATAAACCTTTCATTGCTTTGGGTTTGTCTCGCCAGAGCCCAACATGCAAGCCACTGGAGAGCCGTACCATCCAAATGAAGTGGTTCTGTGGTTTTCCTGTTTGGTTGCCATGGTGTGATCGATGTGGCAGTGGAGAAATTAGATGTAGATCAAGGGTAGGGAAATTGCATTTGGGTTTTTCCTCTTTTAATTAATTTAGCCAAAATGTTGTTTTTAGTTTTTAATTGATTGACAGATGTTTTATGATACAAAAGGAAGAAATAAGAGGCTAGTCTCCATTTTATTTCGTGACTGTTCCCGGACCAGTATGAAAGCCAGTTTTTGTAAAAAGGCAATATTGACTTAATCCCTTAATTGCGACTTCAAAAATGTATATCTCGCTATACAATTTTACAGCTTTGTTGGCGGAGGCTTTTTACATTAACTCGGGCCAGCAACGTGTGATTGGGCTAGACAACATAAGACGTCTGAAAAACAACAGCTCCAGTGGTGTAGATAGTAAAATGTGTAGCGTTTGACACAATCGACCTGAGTTCGAATCCAGCGACCCGAGTTTTGCCAAACTCATTCCTCTCCCATTTCGCAACACATATAAGATCGGAAAGACATTTATTTTCAATAAGATCAGTTTATTGGTTATGGTTAGGGGTAGTTGTAAAGAGGGTTTTATTAACCCAATGAGGTGGCCTCCATTTAATTAAATTTTAATAAAATGGTCATTTACACTGAAAATACATAAAATCCTGCATACTGTTTTGTAATATCCTACAATACTGAGGTGCAAATATCTGCCACTTGCACTAAGTACTATAAATAGCATCTAACTAATATTATTGCAAATTATTATAAAGATAATAGAATCATCTCTATTTTTAGATAGTGTAAATAGAATCCATTACCATAATTTTGTCTTGCTCATGACATTTCCACCCATAATTCCCACTGTTTATTTTGTAATTGTGACCATCTCAAGACATTTCTTGCTACTTTGTTGTAATTGTGACTTAGCGATTATATCGCAGTTTGACTTTTTGAACTTGCTCACATTGTTTTTAATTTTATATATATATATATATATATAATATATATAATATATATATAATATATAATATATAATATATATTATATATATAACATTTTTTCACTCTTCGGTTGAAATGGCCTTCCATAAGTAAGAGACTGGCCAGCTGAGATTCCCAGAGGGCATTCCAGAGCTCTGCTCAGGCTCATTTACATACGGCATGTTTTTCTCTGGCACTCAGCGTTTTAGCTTTGGCCTGCTGGCTGTGAATTTGCAAATGAATGTGAATATTTGCCTGCGCTGCTTTTGAAAATGAAACCTGTGATTTTGAAAAGATCATAGAGTCTGTGGATGGGGCGTGACCTGTAAGTACAGGTGTCACTTGAAAAATGCCAGTGCACTCCAAGTTAATTACATTACAAATGATGTGATCGCACGCTTCGAAAAAAGCCACACGCATTCACGCCTCAAGCGCTGGCGAGGGGAGCATCGGAGTACAAATTACAGGTTGCATTTCTCCATGTGTCTGTGTGGCTGAAGAGATGCATAACAAATAGGATTTTTTTTCTTTTATGCGTAACATCCCACCAGTATCTATAGCAGAGAGCGACAGATAAGGTCAGGGATGGGTGTCTTTCTACAGAGATTCTGTCTGTACATGCCCCACATTCTGGAAGTGTACCATTTCACACCAGGACAGAAATGCTCTGACTGGGGCCTGCTGACAGAGCCCTCCATCCACCCACTTACCCCTCCCAAAAACAGTCTGGAATCCTGTTCCTAAGCGCCCCTTGTACACGTTCAGCTTTCAGGTTGCCGCCGTCTTCGCTATATTGTTCTCAAATGAACATCCACTAGAGTATGTGGCCATTTGACAATATGTAAAGCCCTGTGATATGCACTTATGTGGCTTTGTCATTCGAAGTGCAGCAACCAAATGGTCTTGCTGATGAAATAAGTGTGAGTTGAAAGCTGATCCTGGCATTAAATGGAGTAACCCAGTCTCTTCACTTTCAGACAGCCCATATGTTCCAGTGGTGAGGCCTGCCTTGTAGACCAAGTATTTATATTTGGGGGTTTGAACACAATTCAGTTTGGCTCATTAACTTAGCAATAAGGAGTCAAGGGAATCACAGTCTAATTTTGTTTTGACCCAGCTTTTTTTCACCTGTGCTCTGAAGTATGACTGAATTTATTGGATTAACATCACACACTTAAACAACTGCACAAAACTTGAACAAGTGCACAGAACTTTGGATTTACCATCTTTCTTGTCAAAGCTCATTTGTTTTGACAAGTGTTCCAGTAGGAATATTCATCAGTCATTATCAGATGGGTCATTTCTTCTGTATACATCTGTGGCCAGGTCTTTTCGCACCCCCATGGCATAGATGTGGCCCAGTGGCACCTTTTCTATATTAGAGAGGGAATTTATGTCTTCAGGCTTGTAATGGTGCCACGCGTCTTCAGTCAGCGATCGGCACACATAATATTAGGCTCACTTAAGCAGCAAGGATACTCCAGCTCAAACAGATTTGCTTGGCTCCCTATGTTCTTCATGTGGGATCTGGCTGCTGATTTCATGGAAAATACATTGATTTATTTATTCGGGACGGTTATGTCAGTGGAAACTCACTGAAGCAATTTGAATATTTTCTTTTGTGGCATTTTAATGTGTTTGGTGTATTTGCCACTGTGGTGAGAGGAAGATTTCTGTAAAAAAAAATGAAATTAAGATGAAACATATTCTTTGGGAGGTTCTCTTCAACTGGTTTTGTATTGCAATCTGGATCTGAAGTCATAAAATGTCTACTTTTTTTCCCATAGTGATGTATGTTTTGTGGAGAATATGAACTGAGCGTCAAAATCTCTGAAAGAGTGCATTTCTCAAGACAAAGAAGCACATTTATTATGGTATGGCTGGTTGCAGCTGTAATTAATTTTTCTCCCCCTCCCACCGAAGACCCGTAAAATGCTTTTACTGTGTCTGTTTCTCTGTTATTTGTCATATACCGACTTGATCAAAGGCCAAATATTTGACATCGCCCCCCTCCTCCATTATGCTGTCTTTGGAGATCTGCTTTTTTGCCTCTTTCATTAACCACACACTTAAAGGAATGGCCTGCAAACCTCTCCAGCGAGACCTCCCAGCTGACCGAGAGTGGCGAGGATGGCTTGCTTCATCTGCTTCAACTCAAGCAAAAACGCCAGGAAGAATCTCCGCTCGAATGCTGCCAAATTTGGTCAGAGCTGATTTCTGCCTTACCTGGCAATCTCAGCCGATTGTGCTTGCGTTTAAACAGCAGGGTAAGTAGCCGGAAAATGTCAAGGAGGTCTGAAGCTTTGACTGGGTTATGCTGCGCCGACTTTGCAGGTGGCTAATGAGTTGGGCCTTAATAAGAGAAAGCTAATCTCTCCCAAAGCCAAGCTGAGGAGGAGCTGAATGGAATTTGCTTAGCTCTGAATTCTGCGCCCTGTATGTTTAAGCCAGCTCGCTCTTTCTCTCCCACAGTCGTTGAGATGCTGCGCGGCACCCACCGAGAGTCACGTATGCCGCCGTACGGGTCACCCATAGCTCCGCCGTTGCTCTCAGACAGCGTGACTTTAGGGGCCTCTCTGCTGCTAGTATATTGGATTATGGAAAAATCATAAAACTTGCTGTAGCCCCCCTGCCTTGGCATTCAGAAGAAGTGATGTGTGCTTAGTTTGGAGATTAGAGAGGGGTTTTGGGTGAGCTTTAAGGTGTGAGTGAGGCCTGGCCGATGAGATTCTTGAGCGACGGCTCGGTCGACTGCCATCAACTGCAGCTGGGTATGGGTGTGTGCGAGACCGGTGTCACTGGAGAACCTGTTAATGTGAGCTGGCATGGTAAAGCAGCTTGGCAGGCTAGGGAACTAAAGTGGCCATGGCATCAATCTTTCAAATTCTAAGTGCTCAAACTGTCTGCACAGAAGAACAAATTACTTAACTACAACTGTCTTAACGTTCTCTAAAATCTGGGTTTTTGTCCTAACCAGCTGCCACTGGCCACTTTATTCATTGTTTCGTGCTGGGTAGTAGCCCCAACTCTCATTGGTCCTTGGTTTTGGCTTTGAAGTCTGTGGGAGGCAGATTATTTTAATGACATTTACATGCATTAATAATGAATGAGATGGGCTCTGTCAGGTAACGGGACCTTAAAACCCCCACTCTTTTTGGGTTCTGTTGGGAATTAGCATAAAAACCTTTTTTCACTTTTCAGTGAAGGCCATTTGCTCTAAAACCACACCGTCAAAGTGTCTTTGCCATTCAATTTAGTGGTTAAACACTAACAATTCTCTGCTAAATATAGTCCATTGCCTGTTGAAATGTTTCATAAAGGCCTCTAAGAACGAAACAGAAAAAATGCAGCATTTGGCTTTTCAAAAAAATACTACATAACCACAAGAATTTGGTTGTGTTAGTCCATGTCTTTAACAAACCACTAGATAACTCTGTCAGGATGGAGAACTTTGGCCTACATGCGTCCATATGGCATGCGCTCCTATTTGGACAGTGGCATTTTTATCCTGGCTGGCATCGCGCTGTTGACAACCGCTGCCACTCGTGATTTGATTTCGGAGGTTTGCTCAGCTGTCCTAGCAGATAGAAAAGCTTCTGTTCCCTCAGCACAAGTCAAGCCTCTAGATACACACACAAACATGGTAAGTGCCAAATAGAAAATTACCCAGGAACATCAATGGGATGTTTCAAGCACTCAGCCTTGCATTTGAAAGAACTTTTTTCAAAGTCTCCTCCCATTGAGGTAGTGTGACTACCAGGGCAAAGCTTTGGCTTGTAAAGGTGGCTTTTGTTATGGAACTTATGTAGTCATTCAAATGTAGAAATGGGGCTTTCTCTGTTTGCGTGTTTTAATTCAGATTTGTTCGTGTAGAAATGCCGTAAACACCTTGCTGTAGATATTAGCATCTAGTTTTGAGGCAATTTCTTCTGAGAACCATCAGGAAGTCTTTAAAACAAAAATTCTGTCATTAATTGTCCAAACCTAATGTCGTTCCAAACTCGTAAGAACTTTGTTCATCTTCAGAACACAAATTAGGATGTTTTTGTTGAAATCTAAGAGCTTTCTGACCCTGCGTAGACAGTAACTACGATGTTTAAGGCCCAGAAGGGTAGTAAGGATATAGATAAAATAGTCTTTGTGACATCAGTGGTTCAACCATAATTTTATATAGCTGCGAGAATACTCTCAAGAACGTGCATTGAAGACTGGTACAGAAG